>NW_026266220.1:0-46275 GCF_025860055.1 Xyrauchen texanus
TACATTGCCCATAAAATTATGTGTATTTCATACACTCTTAGTTGCCCTCTAGCTTGTAATTAAAATGGTTGTAAATGCAGTTGTCTGATGAAGTATGGTGGCCGGAGAACATTAAAAAAATTGCTGTGTGAAATCAGTATTGATAAAGGATGATTAGCCTTAAATAATCATACATACATTCTTCTCTTCAATATGGTATATAAAGTTCAGGTGTGTGCTGGAATGGGTTAAACATCTTTTGATTGTAGATAAACAGTTGTAGGATTGAAAATTAACAAATAAATTAATTTATTCCTTTGTGAAAAAGACCACCTCTTTAATTCCAATACATACAGAGGGTGCTAATAGTGATCTATCATCCTACTTTTTTTTTAACCAAAAATGTAAACATTAAAGGAAAATATGAATCTTCATTTTCAAGAGAAACCTGGACACTTATCTCAGTGCAACATCATGAAGCCATGTGACAAGAGTGTAGCATGCTATGGTTTGAACTATTTATTGTGGAATAAAACCAACAGATTTCAATTAATTAAATAAATAAATAATTGTGTATATCACACTGTGCAGCAAGTAGGAGGCTAGCATGTTTTCCAGGACACAATGGTGGTGGCCATGGGGTTAGAACCTGTGATCTTCTGAATAACAGCCCTGTGCTTTAGATAGATAGATAGATAGATAGATAGATAGATAGATAGATGCTAGCACGTTTTTAGCATTTTTTAGTACTTCGCTAGGTGATGCTAGCATGTGTTAGCATGATGCTAGCACGTTTTTAGCATCTTTTAGCACTTCGCTTGGCGATGCTAGCATGTGTTAGCATGATGCTAAGACGCTTTTAGCATGTTTAAACACTTCGCTAGGGCAATGCTAACATGCGTTAGCATGATGCTAAGCACGCTTTAAGCATGTTTTAAGCACTCGCTAGGTGATGCTAACATGCGTTAGCATGATGTTAGAATGTTTTTAGCATGTTTTAGCACTCGGCTAGGCGTATGCTAGCATGTGTTAAGCATGATGCTAAGACGCGATTTTAAGCATGTTTTAAGACTTCCGCTAGGCGATGCTAGCATGTGTTAGCATGATGCTAGCACGTTTTTAGCATGTTTTAGCACTTCGCTAGGCGATGCTAGCATGTGTTAGCATGATGCTAGCACGTTTTTAGCATTTTTTAGCACTTCGCTAGGTGATGCTAGCTTGTGTTAGCATGATGTTAGCACGTTTTTAGCATGTTTAACACTTTGATAGGCAATGCTAGCATGTGTTAGCATGATGCTAGCACGTTTTTAGCATGTTTTAGCACTTAGCTAGGTGATGCTAGCATGTGTTAGCATTATGCTAGCATGTTTTTAGCATGTTTTAGCACTTCGCTAGGTGATGTTAGCATGTGTTAGCATGATTTTAGCACGTTTTTAGCATGTTTTAGAACTTCGCTAGGCGATGCAAGCATGTATTAACATGATGATAACACATTTTTAGTATGTTTTAGCACTTCACTAGGCAATGCTAGCATGTGTTAACATGATGCTAGCACGTTTTTAGCATGTTTTTGCACTTCGCTAGGCGATGCTAGCATGTGTTAGCATGATGCTAGCATGTTTTGACACTTTGCTAGGCGATGCCAGCTTGTGTTAGCATGATGCTAGCAGGTTTTTAGCATGTTTTAGCACTTCGCTAGGTGATGCTAGCATGTGTTATCATGAAGCTAGCACGTTTTTAGCATGTTTTAGCATGTGGCTATGAAGATTTTAGGTCATTACTTTTTGGCTGCTTGATAAAATAAATCCTCTGAGGGAGAGAGAGAGGGAGAGATGCTGTCTTTTTGTCTGTGTGTGTGAAAATGTCAGTTGGGATTTAAATTTCTGAACATTCCACAATGTTAAGTCAATGGGATTTTTCCAGTTTTTGATCATCCACTGTGGGAAAACCGTAAGTCCGATCAGTTAGAAAAGATATAGCACACTATTCGGGATTAGTCTGAAGGTCTGTGCCGAGTTTGGTGCCTGTAGCTTAAAAGCTCTTGGAGGAGTTAGATATAGAAATTTCAGCGTAAGAAGAAGCATAACTAGAAAAAGTTTGTCGAGACAAACTTTAAGTTGGCTTGTGAAAGTTTGGACCAGAAAGTTTGAAGTTTAAAGTAGTTTGAAGTTTAAATTAGTTTATAGTTTAAATTAGTTTAAATTTAAATTAGTCTAAAGTTTAAATTAGTTTGAATTTTAAAGTAGTTTGAAGTTTAAATTAGTTTATAGTTTAAATTAGTTTAAAGTTTAAAGTAGTTTATAGTTTAAAGTAGTTTGAAGTTTAAAGTAGTTTATAGTTTAAATGAGTTTAAAGTTTAAATTAGTTTAAAGTTTAAAGTAGTTTAAAGTTTAAATTAGTCTAGTTTAAATTAGTTTGAATTTTAAAGTAGTTTGAAGTTTAAAGTAGTTTATAGTTTAAATTAGTTTAAAGTTTAAATTAGTCTAAAGTTTAAATTAGTTTGAATTTTAAAGTAGTTTGAAGTTTAAATTAGTTTATAGTTTAAATTAGTCTAAAGTTTAAATTAGTTTAAAGTAGTTTGTAGTTTAAAGTAGTTAAAAGTTTAACTTAGTTGCTAGATAGATAGATAGATAGATAGATAGATAGATAGATAGATAGATAGATAGATAGATAGATAGATAGATAGATAGATAGATAGATAGATAGATAGATAGACACTCAGATAGATAGATAGAGAGATAGATAGATAGATATTTACCCTCAGATAAATAGATAGATAGATATAGATAGATAGATATTTACCCTCAGATAGATAGATAGATATTGACCCTCAAATAGATAGATAGATAGATAGATAGATAGATAGATAGATAGATAGATAGATAGATAGATAGATGCTAGCACGTTTTTAGCATTTTTTAGTACTTCGCTAGGTGATGCTAGCATGTGTTAGCATGATGCTAGCACGTTTTTAGCATGTTTAAACACTTCGCTAGGCAATGCTAACATGCGTTAGCATGATGCTAGCACGTTTTAAGCATGTTTTAGCACTCCGCTAGGTGATGCTAACATGCGTTAGCATGATGTTAGCATGTTTTTAGCATGTTTTAGCACTCCGCTAGGCGATGCTAGCATGTGTTAGCATGATGCTAACACGATTTTAGCATGTTTTAGCACTTCGCTAGGCGATGCTAGCATGTGTTAGCATGATGCTAGCACGTTTTTAGCATGTTTTAGCACTTCGCTAGGCGATGCTAGCATGTGTTAGCATGATGCTAACACGTTTTTAGCATGTTTTAGCACTTCGCTAGGCGATGCTAGCATGTGTTACCAGTGCAGACTGATTCCCAAACAAATAACTCTAATGAGTCGGTTCTTTTGAATCTACAGTATGAAACATACAGTGTGACCAGTGTAGTCTGATTACAACATTAATGACTCTAATGAGCCAGTTCTTTTGAATCCACAGTGTGAAACATACAGTGTGACCAGTGTAGACTGATTCCCAAACAAATGACTCTAATGAGCCGGTTCTTTTAAATCTACAGTGTGAAACATACAGTGTGACCAGTGTAGTCTGATTCCCAAATTAATGACTCTAATGAGCCGGTTCTTTTGAATCTAAAATGTGAAACATACAGTGTGACCAGTGTAGTCTGATTACAACATTAATGACTCTAATGAGCCGGTTATTTTGAATCCACAGTGTGAAACATACAGTGTGACCAGTGTAATCTGATTCCCAAATTAATGACTCTAATGAGCCAGTTCTTTTGAATCTACTAAAATGTGTGTAGCATGATTCCCAAACAAATGACTCTAATGAGGCGGTTCTTTTGAATCTACAGTGTGAAACATACAGTGTGACCAGTGTAGTCTGATTCCCAAATTAATGACTCTAATGAGCCGGTTCTTGTGAATCTACAATGTGAAACATACAGTGTGACCAGTGTAGTCTGATTCCCAAATTAATGACTCTAATGAGCTGGTTCTTTTGAATCTACAATGTGAAACATACAGTGTGACCAGTGTAATCTGATTACAATATTAATGACTCTAATGAGCCAGTTCTTTTGAATCCACAGTGTGAAACATACAGTGTGACCAGTGTAGTCTGATTCCCAAATTAATGACTCTAATGAGCGGTTCTTTTGAATCTACAGTGTGAAACATACAGTGTGACCAGTATAGTCTGATTACAACATTAATGACTCTAATGAGCCAGTTCTTTTGAATCCACAGTGTGAAACATACAGTGTGACCAGTGTAGTCTGATTCCCAAATGAATGACTCTAATGAGGCGGTTGTTGTGAATCTACAATGTGAAACATACAGTGTGAGCAGTGTAGTCTGATTCCCAAATTAATGACTCTAATGAGCGGTTCTTTTGAATCTACAATGTGAAACATACAGTGTGACCAGTGTAGTCTGATTCCCAAATTAATGACTCTAATGAGCCGGTTCTTTTAAATCTACAGTGTGAAACATACAGTGTGACCAGTGTAGTCTGATTCCCAAATTAATGACTCTAATGAGCCGGTTCTTTTGAATCTAAAATGTGAAACATACAGTGTGACCAGTGTAGTCTGATTACAACATTAATGACTCTAATGAGCCGGTTCTTTTGAATCCACAGTGTGAAACATACAGTGTGACCAGTGTAATCTGATTCCCAAATTAATGACTCTAATGAGCCAGTTCTTTTGAATCTAAAATGTGTTAGCATGATTCCCAAACAAATGACTCTAATGAGCCGGTTCTTTTGAATCTACAGTGTGAAACATACAGTGTGACCAGTGTAGTCTGATTCCCAAATTAATGACTCTAATGAGCTGGTTCTTTTGAATCTACAATGTGAAACATACAGTGTGACCAGTGTAATCTGATTACAATATTAATGACTCTAATGAGCCAGTTCTTTTGAATCCACAGTGTGAAACATACAGTGTGACCAGTGTAGTCTGATTCCCAAATTAATGACTCTAATGAGCCGGTTCTTTTGAATCTACAGTGTGAAACATACAGTGTGACCAGTATAGTCTGATTACAACATTAATGACTCTAATGAGCCAGTTCTTTTGAATCCACAGTGTGAAACATACAGTGTGACCAGTGTAGTCTGATTCCCAAATGAATGACTCTAATGAGCCGGTTGTTGTGAATCTACAATGTGAAACATACAGTGTGAGCAGTGTAGTCTGATTCCCAAATTAATGACTCTAATGAGCCGGTTCTTTTGAATCTACAATGTGAAACATACAGTGTGACCAGTGTAGTCTGATTCCCAAATGAATGACTCTAATGAGCCGGTTCTTGTGAATCTACAATGTGAAACATACAGTGTGACCAGTGTAGTCTGATTCCCAAATTAATGACTCTAATGAGCCAGTTCTTTTGAATCTACAATGTGAAACATACAGTGTGACCAGTGTAGTCTGATTCCCAAATTAATGACTCTAATGAGCGGTTCTTTTGAATCTACAATGTGAAACATACAGTGTGACCAGTGTAGTCTGATTCCCAAATTAATGACTCTAATGAGCCGGTTCTTTTGAATCTACAATGTGAAACATACAGTGTGACCAGTGTAGTCTGATTCCCAAATGAATGACTCTAATGAGCCGGTTCTTGTGAATCTACAATGTGAAACATACAGTGTGACCAGTGTAGTCTGATTCCCAAATTAATGACTCTAATGAGCCAGTTCTTTTGAATCTACAATGTGAAACATACAGTGTGACCAGTGTAGTCTGATTCCCAAATTAATGACTCTAATGAGCCGGTTCTTTTGAATCTACAATGTGAAACATACAGTGTGACCAGTGTAGTCTGATTCCCAAATGAATGACTCTAATGAGCCGGTTCTTGTGAATCTACAATGTGAAACATACAGTGTGACCAGTGTAATCTGATTACAACATTAATGACTCTAATGAGCCGGTTCTTTTGAATCTACAGTGTGAAACATGCAGTGTGACCAGTGTAGTCTGATTCCCAAATGAATGACTCTAATGAGCCAGTTCTTTTGAATCCACAGTGTGAAACATACAGTGTGACCAGTGTAGTCTGATTCCCAAATTAATGACTCTAATGAGCCGGTTGTTGTGAATCTACAATGTGAAACATACAGTGTGAGCAGTGTAGTCTGATTCCCAAATTAATGACTCTAATGAGCGGTTCTTTTGAATCTACAATGTGAAACATACAGTGTGAGCAGTGTAGTCTGATTCCCAAACAAATGACTCTAATGAGCCGGTTCTTTTGAATCTACAGTGTGAAACATACAGTGTGACCAGTGTAGTCTGATTCCCAAATTAATGACTCTAATGAGCTGGTTCTTTTGAATCTACAATGTGAAACATACAGTGTGACCAGTGTAATCTGATTACAATATTAATGACTCTAATGAGCCAGTTCTTTTGAATCCACAGTGTGAAACATACAGTGTGACCAGTGTAGTCTGATTCCCAAATTAATGACTCTAATGAGCCGGTTCTTTTGAATCTACAGTGTGAAACATACAGTGTGACCAGTATAGTCTGATTACAACATTAATGACTCTAATGAGCCAGTTCTTTTGAATCCACAGTGTGAAACATACAGTGTGACCAGTGTAGTCTGATTCCCAAATGAATGACTCTAATGAGCCGGTTGTTGTGAATCTACAATGTGAAACATACAGTGTGAGCAGTGTAGTCTGATTCCCAAATTAATGACTCTAATGAGCGGTTCTTTTGAATCTACAATGTGAAACATACAGTGTGACCAGTGTAGTCTGATTCCCAAATTAATGACTCTAATGAGCCGGTTCTTTTAAATCTACAGTGTGAAACATACAGTGTGACCAGTGTAGTCTGATTCCCAAATTAATGACTCTAATGAGCCGGTTCTTTTGAATCTAAAATGTGAAACATACAGTGTGACCAGTGTAGTCTGATTACAACATTAATGACTCTAATGAGCGGTTCTTTTGAATCCACAGTGTGAAACATACAGTGTGACCAGTGTAATCTGATTCCGAAATTAATGACTCTAATGAGCCAGTTCTTTTGAATCTAAAATGTGTTAGCATGATTCCCAAACAAATGACTCTAATGAGCCGGTTCTTTTGAATCTACAGTGTGAAACATACAGTGTGACCAGTGTAGTCTGATTCCCAAATTAATGACTCTAATGAGCTGGTTCTTTTGAATCTACAATGTGAAACATACAGTGTGACCAGTGTAATCTGATTACAATATTAATGACTCTAATGAGCCAGTTCTTTTGAATCCACAGTGTGAAACATACAGTGTGACCAGTGTAGTCTGATTCCCAAATTAATGACTCTAATGAGCCGGTTCTTTTCAATCTACAGTGTGAAACATACAGTGTGACCAGTATAGTCTGATTACAACATTAATGACTCTAATGAGCCAGTTCTTTTGAATCCACAGTGTGAAACATACAGTGTGACCAGTGTAGTCTGATTCCCAAATGAATGACTCTAATGAGCCGGTTGTTGTGAATCTACAATGTGAAACATACAGTGTGAGCAGTGTAGTCTGATTCCCAAATTAATGACTCTAATGAGCCGGTTCTTTTGAATCTACAATGTGAAACATACAGTGTGACCAGTGTAGTCTGATTCCCAAATTAATGACTCTAATGAGCCGGTTCTTGTGAATCTACAATGTGAAACATACAGTGTGACCAGTGTAGTCTGATTCCCAAATTAATGACTCTAATGAGCCAGTTCTTTTGAATCTACAATGTGAAACATACAGTGTGACCAGTGTAGTCTGATTCCCAAATTAATGACTCTAATGAGCCGGTTCTTGTGAATCTACAATGTGAAACATACAGTGTGACCAGTGTAGTCTGATTCCCAAATTAATGACTCTAATGAGCCAGTTCTTTTGAATCTACAATGTGAAACATACAGTGTGACCAGTGTAGTCTGATTCCCAAATTAATGACTCTAATGAGCCGGTTCTTTTGAATCTACAATGTGAAACATACAGTGTGACCAGTGTAGTCTGATTCCCAAATGAATGACTCTAATGAGCCGGTTCTTGTGAATCTACAATGTGAAACATACAGTGTGACCAGTGTAATCTGATTACAACATTAATGACTCTAATGAGCGGTTCTTTTGAATCTACAGTGTGAAACATGCAGTGTGACCAGTGTAGTCTGATTCCCAAATGAATGACTCTAATGAGCCAGTTCTTTTGAATCCACAGTGTGAAACATACAGTGTGACCAGTGTAGTCTGATTCCCAAATTAATGACTCTAATGAGCCGGTTGTTGTGAATCTACAATGTGAAACATACAGTGTGAGCAGTGTAGTCTGATTCCCAAATTAATGACTCTAATGAGCCGGTTCTTTTGAATCTACAATGTGAAACATACAGTGTGAGCAGTGTAGTCTGATTCCCAAACAAATGACTCTAATGAGCCGGTTCTTTTGAATCTACAGTGTGAAACATACAGTGTGACCAGTGTAGTCTGATTCCCAAATTAATGACTCTAATGAGCTGGTTCTTTTGAATCTACAATGTGAAACATACAGTGTGACCAGTGTAATCTGATTACAATATTAATGACTCTAATGAGCCAGTTCTTTTGAATCCACAGTGTGAAACATACAGTGTGACCAGTGTAGTCTGATTCCCAAATTAATGACTCTAATGAGCCGGTTCTTTTGAATCTACAGTGTGAAACATACAGTGTGACCAGTATAGTCTGATTACAACATTAATGACTCTAATGAGCCAGTTCTTTTGAATCTACAATGTGAAACATACAGTGTGACCAGTGTAATCTGATTACAACATTAATGACTCTAATGAGCCGGTTCTTTTGAATCTACAGTGTGAAACATGCAGTGTGACCAGTGTAGTCTGATTCCCAAATGAATGACTCTAATGAGCCAGTTCTTTTGAATCCACAGTGTGAAACATACAGTGTGACCAGTGTAGTCTGATTCCCAAATTAATGACTCTAATGAGCCGGTTGTTGTGAATCTACAATGTGAAACATACAGTGTGAGCAGTGTAGTCTGATTCCCAAATTAATGACTCTAATGAGCGGTTCTTTTGAATCTACAATGTGAAACATACAGTGTGAGCAGTGTAGTCTGATTCCCAAACAAATGACTCTAATGAGCGGTTCTTTTGAATCTACAGTGTGAAACATACAGTGTGACCAGTGTAGTCTGATTCCCAAATTAATGACTCTAATGAGCTGGTTCTTTTGAATCTACAATGTGAAACATACAGTGTGACCAGTGTAATCTGATTACAATATTAATGACTCTAATGAGCCAGTTCTTTTGAATCCACAGTGTGAAACATACAGTGTGACCAGTGTAGTCTGATTCCCAAATTAATGACTCTAATGAGCCGGTTCTTTTGAATCTACAGTGTGAAACATACAGTGTGACCAGTATAGTCTGATTACAACATTAATGACTCTAATGAGCCAGTTCTTTTGAATCCACAGTGTGAAACATACAGTGTGACCAGTGTAGTCTGATTCCCAAATGAATGACTCTAATGAGGCGGTTGTTGTGAATCTACAATGTGAAACATACAGTGTGAGCAGTGTAGTCTGATTCCCAAATTAATGACTCTAATGAGGCGGTTCTTTTGAATCTACAATGTGAAACATACAGTGTGACCAGTGTAGTCTGATTCCCAAATTAATGACTCTAATGAGCGGTTCTTTTAAATCTACAGTGTGAAACATACAGTGTGACCAGTGTAGTCTGATTCCCAAATTAATGACTCTAATGAGCCGGTTCTTTTGAATCTAAAATGTGAAACATACAGTGTGACCAGTGTAGTCTGATTACAACATTAATGACTCTAATGAGCCGGTTCTTTTGAATCCACAGTGTGAAACATACAGTGTGACCAGTGTAATCTGATTCCCAAATTAATGACTCTAATGAGCCAGTTCTTTTGAATCTAAAATGTGTTAGCATGATTCCCAAACAAATGACTCTAATGAGCCGGTTCTTTTGAATCTACAGTGTGAAACATACAGTGTGACCAGTGTAGTCTGATTCCCAAATTAATGACTCTAATGAGCTGGTTCTTTTGAATCTACAATGTGAAACATACAGTGTGACCAGTGTAATCTGATTACAATATTAATGACTCTAATGAGCCAGTTCTTTTGAATCCACAGTGTGAAACATACAGTGTGACCAGTGTAGTCTGATTCCCAAATTAATGACTCTAATGAGCGGTTCTTTTGAATCTACAGTGTGAAACATACAGTGTGACCAGTATAGTCTGATTACAACATTAATGACTCTAATGAGCCAGTTCTTTTGAATCCACAGTGTGAAACATACAGTGTGACCAGTGTAGTCTGATTCCCAAATGAATGACTCTAATGAGCCGGTTGTTGTGAATCTACAATGTGAAACATACAGTGTGAGCAGTGTAGTCTGATTCCCAAATTAATGACTCTAATGAGCCGGTTCTTTTGAATCTACAATGTGAAACATACAGTGTGACCAGTGTAGTCTGATTCCCAAATTAATGACTCTAATGAGCCGGTTCTTGTGAATCTACAATGTGAAACATACAGTGTGACCAGTGTAGTCTGATTCCCAAATTAATGACTCTAATGAGCCAGTTCTTTTGAATCTACAATGTGAAACATACAGTGTGACCAGTGTAGTCTGATTCCCCAAATTAATGACTCTAATGAGCGGTTCTTGTGAATCTACAATGTGAAACATACAGTGTGACCAGTGTAGTCTGATTCCCAAATTAATGACTCTAATGAGCCAGTTCTTTTGAATCTACAATGTGAAACATACAGTGTGACCAGTGTAGTCTGATTCCCAAATTAATGACTCTAATGAGCCGGTTCTTTTGAATCTACAATGTGAAACATACAGTGTGACCAGTGTAGTCTGATTCCCAAATGAATGACTCTAATGAGCGGTTCTTGTGAATCTACAATGTGAAACATACAGTGTGACCAGTGTAATCTGATTACAACATTAATGACTCTAATGAGCGGTTCTTTTGAATCTACAGTGTGAAACATGCAGTGTGACCAGTGTAGTCTGATTCCCAAATGAATGACTCTAATGAGCCAGTTCTTTTGAATCCACAGTGTGAAACATACAGTGTGACCAGTGTAGTCTGATTCCCAAATTAATGACTCTAATGAGCCGGTTGTTGTGAATCTACAATGTGAAACATACAGTGTGAGCAGTGTAGTCTGATTCCCAAATTAATGACTCTAATGAGGCGGTTCTTTTGAATCTACAATGTGAAACATACAGTGTGAGCAGTGTAGTCTGATTCCCAAACAAATGACTCTAATGAGCGGTTCTTTTGAATCTACAGTGTGAAACATACAGTGTGACCAGTGTAGTCTGATTCCCAAATTAATGACTCTAATGAGCTGGTTCTTTTGAATCTACAATGTGAAACATACAGTGTGACCAGTGTAATCTGATTACAATATTAATGACTCTAATGAGCCAGTTCTTTTGAATCCACAGTGTGAAACATACAGTGTGACCAGTGTAGTCTGATTCCCAAATTAATGACTCTAATGAGGCGGTTCTTTTGAATCTACAGTGTGAAACATACAGTGTGACCAGTATAGTCTGATTACAACATTAATGACTCTAATGAGCCAGTTCTTTTGAATCCACAGTGTGAAACATACAGTGTGACCAGTGTAGTCTGATTCCCAAATGAATGACTCTAATGAGCCGGTTGTTGTGAATCTACAATGTGAAACATACAGTGTGAGCAGTGTAGTCTGATTCCCAAATTAATGACTCTAATGAGCGGTTCTTTTGAATCTACAATGTGAAACATACAGTGTGACCAGTGTAGTCTGATTCCCAAATTAATGACTCTAATGAGCCGGTTCTTTTAAATCTACAGTGTGAAACATACAGTGTGACCAGTGTAGTCTGATTCCCAAATTAATGACTCTAATGAGCCGGTTCTTTTGAATCTAAAATGTGAAACATACAGTGTGACCAGTGTAGTCTGATTACAACATTAATGACTCTAATGAGCGGTTCTTTTGAATCCACAGTGTGAAACATACAGTGTGACCAGTGTAATCTGATTCCCAAATTAATGACTCTAATGAGCCAGTTCTTTTGAATCTAAAATGTGTTAGCATGATTCCCAAACAAATGACTCTAATGAGCGGTTCTTTTGAATCTACAGTGTGAAACATACAGTGTGACCAGTGTAGTCTGATTCCCAAATTAATGACTCTAATGAGCTGGTTCTTTTGAATCTACAATGTGAAACATACAGTGTGACCAGTGTAATCTGATTACAATATTAATGACTCCTAATGAGCCAGTTCTTTTGAATCCACAGTGTGAAACATACAGTGTGACCAGTGTAGTCTGATTCCCAAATTAATGACTCTAATGAGCGGTTCTTTTGAATCTACAGTGTGAAACATACAGTGTGACCAGTATAGTCTGATTACAACATTAATGACTCTAATGAGCCAGTTCTTTTGAATCCACAGTGTGAAACATACAGTGTGACCAGTGTAGTCTGATTCCCAAATGAATGACTCTAATGAGGCGGTTGTTGTGAATCTACAATGTGAAACATACAGTGTGAGCAGTGTAGTCTGATTCCCAAATTAATGACTCTAATGAGCCGGTTCTTGTGAATCTACAATGTGAAACATACAGTGTGACCAGTGTAGTCTGATTCCCAAATTAATGACTCTAATGAGCCAGTTCTTTTGAATCTACAATGTGAAACATACAGTGTGACCAGTGTAGTCTGATTCCCAAATTAATGACTCTAATGAGCCGGTTCTTTTGAATCTACAATGTGAAACATACAGTGTGACCAGTGTAGTCTGATTCCCAAATTAATGACTCTAATGAGCCGGTTCTTTTGAATCTACAATGTGAAACATACAGTGTGACCAGTGTAGTCTGATTCCCAAATGAATGACTCTAATGAGCGGTTCTTGTGAATCTACAATGTGAAACATACAGTGTGACCAGTGTAGTCTGATTCCCAAATTAATGACTCTAATGAGCCAGTTCTTTTGAATCTACAATGTGAAACATACAGTGTGACCAGTGTAGTCTGATTCCCAAATTAATGACTCTAATGAGCCGGTTCTTTTGAATCTACAATGTAGAAACATACAGTGTGACCAGTGTAGTCTGATTCCCAAATGAATGACTCTAATGAGGCGGTTCTTGTGAATCTACAATGTGAAACATACAGTGTGACCAGTGTAATCTGATTACAACATTAATGACTCTAATGAGCGGTTCTTTTGAATCTACAGTGTGAAACATGCAGTGTGACCAGTGTAGTCTGATTCCCAAATGAATGACTCTAATGAGCCAGTTCTTTTGAATCCACAGTGTGAAACATACAGTGTGACCAGTGTAGTCTGATTCCCAAATTAATGACTCTAATAGGCGGTTGTTGTGAATCTACAATGTGAAACATACAGTGTGAGCAGTGTAGTCTGATTCCCAAATTAATGACTCTAATGAGCGGTTCTTTTGAATCTACAATGTGAAACATACAGTGTGACCAGTGTAGTCTGATTCCCAAATGAATGACTCTAATGAGCGGTTCTTGTGAATCTACAATGTGAAACATACAGTGTGACCAGTGTAGTCTGATTCCCAAATTAATGACTCTAATGAGCCAGTTCTTTTGAATCTACAATGTGAAACATACAGTGTGACCAGTGTAGTCTGATTCCCAAATTAATGACTCTAATGAGCCGGTTCTTTTGAATCTACAATGTGAAACATACAGTGTGACCAGTGTAGTCTGATTCCCAAATGAATGACTCTAATGAGCCGGTTCTTTTGAATCTAAAATGTGAAACATACAGTGTGACCAGTGTAGTCTGATTACAACATTAATGACTCTAATGAGCCGGTTCTTTTGAATCCACAGTGTGAAACATACAGTGTGACCAGTGTAGTCTGATTCCCAAATTAATGACTCTAATGAGCCAGTTCTTTTGAATCTAAAATGTGTTAGCATGATTCCCAAACAAATGACTCTAATGAGCGGTTCTTTTGAATCTACAGTGTGAAACATACAGTGTGACCAGTGTAGTCTGATTCCCAAATTAATGACTCTAATGAGCTGGTTCTTTTGAATCTACAATGTGAAACATACAGTGTGACCAGTGTAATCTGATTACCAATATTAATGACTCTAATGAGCCAGTTCTTTTGAATCCACAGTGTGAAACATACAGTGTGACCAGTGTAGTCTGATTCCCAAATTAATGACTCTAATGAGCAGGTTCTTTTGAATCTACAGTGTGAAACATACAGTGTGACCAGTATAGTCTGATTACAACATTAATGACTCTAATGAGCCAGTTCTTTTGAATCCACAGTGTGAAACATACAGTGTGACCAGTGTAGTCTGATTCCCAAATGAATGACTCTAATGAGCCGGTTGTTGTGAATCTACAATGTGAAACATACAGTGTGAGCAGTGTAGTCTGATTCCCAAATTAATGACTCTAATGAGGCGGTTCTTTTGAACCTACAATGTGAAACATACAGTGTGACCAGTGTAGTCTGATTCCCAAATTAATGACTCTAATGAGCCGGTTCTTGTGAATCTACAATGTGAAACATACAGTGTGACCAGTGTAGTCTGATTCCCAAATTAATGACTCTAATGAGCCAGTTCTTTTGAATCTACAATGTGAAACATACAGTGTGACCAGTGTAGTCTGATTCCCAAATTAATGACTCTAATGAGCGGTTCTTTTGAATCTACAATGTGAAACATACAGTGTGACCAGTGTAGTCTGATTCCCAAATTAATGACTCTAATGAGCGGTTCTTTTGAATCTACAATGTGAAACATACAGTGTGACCAGTGTAGTCTGATTCCCAAATGAATGACTCTAATGAGCCGGTTCTTGTGAATCTACAATGTGAAACATACAGTGTGACCAGTGTAGTCTGATTCCCAAATTAATGACTCTAATGAGCCAGTTCTTTTGAATCTACAATGTGAAACATACAGTGTGACCAGTGTAGTCTGATTCCCAAATTAATGACTCTAATGAGCGGTTCTTTTGAATCTACAATGTGAAACATACAGTGTGACCAGTGTAGTCTGATTCCCAAATGAATGACTCTAATGAGCCGGTTCTTGTGAATCTACAATGTGAAACATACAGTGTGACCAGTGTAATCTGATTACAACATTAATGACTCTAATGAGGCGGTTCTTTTGAATCTACAGTGTGAAACATGCAGTGTGACCAGTGTAGTCTGATTCCCAAATGAATGACTCTAATGAGCCAGTTCTTTTGAATCCACAGTGTGAAACATACAGTGTGACCAGTGTAGTCTGATTCCCAAATTAATGACTCTAATGAGCCGGTTGTTGTGAATCTACAATGTGAAACATACAGTGTGAGCAGTGTAGTCTGATTCCCAAATTAATGACTCTAATGAGCCGGTTCTTTTGAATCTACAATGTGAAACATACAGTGTGACCAGTGTAGTCTGATTCCCAAATTAATGACTCTAATGAGCCGGTTCTTGTGAATCTACAATGTGAAACATACAGTGTGACCAGTGTAGTCTGATTCCCAAATAAATGACTCTAATGAGCCGGTTCTTTTGAATCTAAAATGTGAAACATACAGTGTGACCAGTGTAGTCTGATTCCCAAATGAATGACTCTAATGAGCCAGTTCTTGTGAATCTACAATGTAGAAACATACAGTGTGACCAGTGTAGTCTGATTCCCAAATTAATGACTCTAATGAGCCAGTTCTTTTGAATCTACAATGTGAAACATACAGTGTGACCAGTGTAGTCTGATTCCCAAATGAATGACTCTAATGAGCCGGTTCTTGTGAATCTACAATGTGAAACATACAGTGTGACCAGTGTAGTCTGATTCCCAAATTAATGACTCTAATGAGCCGGTTCTTTTGAATCTACAATGTGAAACATACAGTGTGACCAGTGTAGTCTGATTCCCAAATGAATGACTCTAATGAGCCGGTTCTTGTGAATCTACAATGTGAAACATACAGTGTGACCAGTGTAGTCTGATTCCCAAATTAATGACTCTAATGAGCCGGTTGTTGTGAATCTACAATGTGAAACATACAGTGTGAGCAGTGTAGTCTGATTCCCAAATTAATGACTCTAATGAGCCGGTTCTTTTGAATCTACAATGTGAAACATACAGTGTGACCAGTGTAGTCTGATTCCCAAATTAATGACTCTAATGAGCCGGTTCTTGTGAATCTACAATGTGAAACATACAGTGTGACCAGTGTAGTCTGATTCCCAAATTAATGACTCTAATGAGCCGGTTCTTTTGAATCTACAGTGTGAAACATGCAGTGTGACCAGTGTAGTCTGATTCCCAAATGAATGACTCTAATGAGCCAGTTCTTTTGAATCCACAGTGTGAAACATACAGTGTGATCAGTGTAGTCTGATTCCCAAATTAATGACTCTAATGAGCCGGTTCTTGTGAATCTACAATGTGAAACATACAGTGTGAGCAGTGTAGTCTGATTCCCAAATTAATGACTCTAATGAGCCGGTTCTTTTGAATCTACAATGTGAAACATACAGTGTGACCAGTGTAGTCTGATTCCCAAATTAATGACTCTAATGAGCCGGTTCTTGTGAATCTACAATGTGAAACATACAGTGTGACCAGTGTAGTCTGATTCCCAAATTAATGACTCTAATGAGCCGGTTCTTTTGAATCTACAATGTGAAACATACAGTGTGACCAGTGTAGTCTGATTCCCAAATGAATGACTCTAATGAGCCGGTTCTTGTGAATCTACAATGTGAAACATACAGTGTGACCAGTGTAGTCTGATTCCCAAATTAATGACTCTAATGAGCCAGTTCTTTTGAATCTACAATGTGAAACATACAGTGTGACCAGTGTAGTCTGATTCCCAAATGAATGACTCTAATGAGCCGGTTCTTGTGAATCTACAATGTGAAACATACAGTGTGACCAGTGTAGTCTGATTCCCAAATTAATGACTCTAATGAGCCAGTTCTTTTGAATCTACAATGTGAAACATACAGTGTGACCAGTGTAGTCTGATTCCCAAATTAATGACTCTAATGAGCGGTTCTTTTGAATCTACAATGTGAAACATACAGTGTGACCAGTGTAGTCTGATTCCCAAATGAATGACTCTAATGAGCCGGTTCTTGTGAATCTACAATGTGAAACATACAGTGTGACCAGTGTAATCTGATTACAACATTAATGACTCTAATGAGCCGGTTCTTTTGAATCTACAGTGTGAAACATGCAGTGTGACCAGTGTAGTCTGATTCCCAAATGAATGACTCTAATGAGCCAGTTCTTTTGAATCCACAGTGTGAAACATACAGTGTGACCAGTGTAGTCTGATTCCCAAATTAATGACTCTAATGAGCCGGTTGTTGTGAATCTACAATGTGAAACATACAGTGTGAGCAGTGTAGTCTGATTCCCAAATTAATGACTCTAATGAGCCGGTTCTTTTGAATCTACAATGTGAAACATACAGTGTGACCAGTGTAGTCTGATTCCCAAATTAATGACTCTAATGAGCGGTTCTTGTGAATCTACAATGTGAAACATACAGTGTGACCAGTGTAGTCTGATTCCCAAATTAATGACTCTAATGAGCCGGTTCTTTTGAATCTACAATGTGAAACATACAGTGTGACCAGTGTAGTCTGATTCCCAAATGAATGACTCTAATGAGCGGTTCTTGTGAATCTACAATGTGAAACATACAGTGTGACCAGTGTAGTCTGATTCCCAAATTAATGACTCTAATGAGCCAGTTCTTTTGAATCTACAATGTGAAACATACAGTGTGACCAGTGTAGTCTGATTCCCAAATGAATGACTCTAATGAGCGGTTCTTTTGAATCTAAAATGTGAAACATACAGTGTGACCAGTGTAGTCTGATTACAACATTAATGACTCTAATGAGGCGGTTCTTGTGAATCTACAATGTGAAACATACAGTGTGACCAGTGTAATCTGATTACAACATTAATGACTCTAATGAGCGGTTCTTTTGAATCTACAGTGTGAAACATGCAGTGTGACCAGTGTAGTCTGATTCCCAAATGAATGACTCTAATGAGCCAGTTCTTTTGAATCCACAGTGTGAAACATACAGTGTGACCAGTGTAGTCTGATTCCCAAATTAATGACTCTAATGAGCGGTTGTTGTGAATCTACAATGTGAAACATACAGTGTGAGCAGTGTAGTCTGATTCCCAAATTAATGACTCTAATGAGGCGGTTCTTTTGAATCTACAATGTGAAACATACAGTGTGACCAGTGTAGTCTGATTCCCAAATTAATGACTCTAATGAGCCGGTTCTTGTGAATCTACAATGTGAAACATACAGTGTGACCAGTGTAGTCTGATTCCCAAATTAATGACTCTAATGAGCCGGTTCTTTTGAATCTACAATGTGAAACATACAGTGTGACCAGTGTAGTCTGATTCCCAAATGAATGACTCTAATGAGCCGGTTCTTGTGAATCTACAATGTGAAACATACAGTGTGACCAGTGTAGTCTGATTCCCAAATTAATGACTCTAATGAGCCAGTTCTTTTGAATCTACAATGTGAAACATACAGTGTGACCAGTGTAGTCTGATTCCCAAATTAATGACTCTAATGAGCCGGTTCTTTTGAATCTACAATGTGAAACATACAGTGTGACCAGTGTAGTCTGATTCCCAAATGAATGACTCTAATGAGCCGGTTCTTGTGAATCTACAATGTGAAACATACAGTGTGACCAGTGTAATCTGATTACAACATTAATGACTCTAATGAGCGGTTCTTTTGAATCTACAGTGTGAAACATGCAGTGTGACCAGTGTAGTCTGATTCCCAAATTAATGACTCTAATGAGCCAGTTCTTTTGAATCTACAATGTGAAACATACAGTGTGACCAGTGTAGTCTGATTCCCAAATTAATGACTCTAATGAGCGGTTGTTGTGAATCTACAATGTGAAACATACAGTGTGAGCAGTGTAGTCTGATTCCCAAATTAATGACTCTAATGAGCCGGTTCTTTTGAATCTACAATGTGAAACATACAGTGTGACCAGTGTAGTCTGATTCCCAAATTAATGACTCTAATGAGGCGGTTCTTGTGAATCTACAATGTGAAACATACAGTGTGACCAGTGTAGTCTGATTCCCAAATTAATGACTCTAATGAGCCGGTTCTTTTGAATCTACAATGTGAAACATACAGTGTGACCAGTGTAGTCTGATTCCCAAATGAATGACTCTAATGAGCCGGTTCTTTTGAATCTACAATGTGAAACATACAGTGTGACCAGTGTAGTCTGATTCCCAAATGAATGACTCTAATGAGCCAGTTCTTGTGAATCTACAATGTGAAACATACACTGTGACCAGTGTAGTCTGATTACAACATTAATGACTCTAATGAGCCGGTTCTTTTGAATCTACAGTGTGAAACATACAGTGTGACCAGTGTAATCTGATTACAACATTAATGACTCTAATGAGCGGTTCTTTTGAATCTACAGTGTGAAACATGCAGTGTGACCAGTGTAGTCTGATTCCCAAATTAATGACTCTAATGAGGCGGTTCTTTTGAATCTACAGTGTGAAACATACAGTTTGACCAGTGTAGTCTGATTCCCAAATGAATGACTCTAATGAGCCAGTTCTTTTGAATCTACAGTGTGAAACATACAGTGTGACCAGTGTAGTCTGATTACAACATTAATGACTCTAATGAGCGGTTCTTTTGAATCTACAATGTGAAACATACAGTGTGACCAGTGTAGTCTGATTCCCAAATGAATGACTCTAATGAGCCAGTTCTTTTGAATCTACAATGTGAAACATACAGTGTGACCAGTGTAATCTGATTACAATATTAATGACTCTAATGAGCGGTTCTTTTGAATCTACAGTGTGAAACATACAGTGTGACCAGTGTAGTCTGATTCCCAAATGAATGACTCTAATGAGGCGGTTCTTTTGAATCTACAATGTGAAACATACAGTGTGACCAGTGTAGTCTGAGTCCCAAATTAATGACTCTAATGAGCGGTTCTTTTGAATCTACAATGTGAAACATACAGTGTGACCAGTGTAATCTGATTACAATATTAATGACTCTAATGAGGCGGTTCTTTTGAATCTACAGTGTGAAACATACAGTGTGACCAGTGTAGTCTGATTCCCAAATTAGTGACTCTAATGAGTCGGTTCTTTTGAATCTACAATGTGAAACATACAGTGTGACCAGTGTAGTCTGATTCCCAAATTAATGACTCTAATGAGCGGTTCTTTTGACTCTACAATGTGAAACATACAGTGTGACCAGTGTAATCTGATTACAATATTAATGACTCTAATGAGGCGGTTCTTTTGAATCTACAATGTGAAACATACAGTGTGACCAGTGTAGTCTGATTCCCAAATTAATGACTCTAATGAGGCGGTTCTTTTGACTCTACAATGTGAAACATACAGTGTGACCAGTGTAATCTGATTACAATATTAATGACTCTAATGAGGCGGTTCTTTTGAATCTACAATGTGAAACATACAGTGTGACCAGTGTAGTCTGATTCCCAAATTAATGACTCTAATGAGCCGGTTCTTTTGACTCTACAATGTGAAACATACAGTGTGACCAGTGTAATCTGATTACAATATTAATGACTCTAATGAGCGGTTCTTTTGAATCTAAAGTGTGAAACATACAGTGTGACCAGTGTAGTCTGATTCCCAAATGAATGACTCTAATGAGCCGGTTCTTTTGAATCTACAATGTGAAACATACAGTATGACCAGTGTAATCTGATTACAATATTAATGACTCTAATGAGCCGGTTCTTTTGAATCTAAATTGTGAAACATACAGTGTGACCAGTGTAGTCTGATTCCCAAATTAATGACTTTAATGAGCCAGTTCTTTTGAATCTACAGTGTGAAACATACAGTATGACCAGTGTAGACTGATTCCCAAACAAATGACTCTAATGAGCCGGTTCTTTTAAATCTACAGTGTGAAACATACAGTGTGACCAGTGTAGTCTGATTCCCAAATTAATGACTCTAATGAGCCGGTTCTTTTGAATCTACAGTGTGAAACATACAGTGTGACCAGTATAGTCTGATTACAACATTAATGACTCTAATGAGCCAGTTCTTTTGAATCCACAGTGTGAAACATACAGTGTGACCAGTGTAGTCTGATTCCCAAATGAATGACTCTAATGAGCCGGTTGTTGTGAATCTACAATGTGAAACATACAGTGTGAGCAGTGTAGTCTGATTCCCAAATTAATGACTCTAATGAGCCGGTTCTTTTGAATCTACAATGTGAAACATACAGTGTGACCAGTGTAGTCTGATTCCCAAATGAATGACTCTAATGAGGCGGTTCTTGTGAATCTACAATGTGAAACATACAGTGTGACCAGTGTAGTCTGATTCCCAAATTAATGACTCTAATGAGCCAGTTCTTTTGAATCTACAATGTGAAACATACAGTGTGACCAGTGTAGTCTGATTCCCAAATTAATGACTCTAATGAGCGGTTCTTTTGAATCTACAATGTGAAACATACAGTGTGACCAGTGTAGTCTGATTCCCAAATTAATGACTCTAATGAGCCGGTTCTTTTGAATCTACAATGTGAAACATACAGTGTGACCAGTGTAGTCTGATTCCCAAATGAATGACTCTAATGAGCCGGTTCTTGTGAATCTACAATGTGAAACATACAGTGTGACCAGTGTAGTCTGATTCCCAAATTAATGACTCTAATGAGCCAGTTCTTTTGAATCTACAATGTGAAACATACAGTGTGACCAGTGTAGTCTGATTCCCAAATTAATGACTCTAATGAGGCGGTTCTTTTGAATCTACAATGTGAAACATACAGTGTGACCAGTGTAGTCTGATTCCCAAATGAATGACTCTAATGAGCCGGTTCTTGTGAATCTACAATGTGAAACATACAGTGTGACCAGTGTAATCTGATTACAACATTAATGACTCTAATGAGCGGTTCTTTTGAATCTACAGTGTGAAACATGCAGTGTGACCAGTGTAGTCTGATTCCCAAATGAATGACTCTAATGAGCCAGTTCTTTTGAATCCACAGTGTGAAACATACAGTGTGACCAGTGTAGTCTGATTCCCAAATTAATGACTCTAATGAGCCGGTTGTTGTGAATCTACAATGTGAAACATACAGTGTGAGCAGTGTAGTCTGATTCCCAAATTAATGACTCTAATGAGCCGGTTCTTTTGAATCTACAATGTGAAACATACAGTGTGAGCAGTGTAGTCTGATTCCCAAACAAATGACTCTAATGAGCCGGTTCTTTTGAATCTACAGTGTGAAACATACAGTGTGACCAGTGTAGTCTGATTCCCAAATTAATGACTCTAATGAGCTGGTTCTTTTGAATCTACAATGTGAAACATACAGTGTGACCAGTGTAATCTGATTACAATATTAATGACTCTAATGAGCCAGTTCTTTTGAATCCACAGTGTGAAACATACAGTGTGACCAGTGTAGTCTGATTCCCAAATTAATGACTCTAATGAGCCGGTTCTTTTGAATCTACAGTGTGAAACATACAGTGTGACCAGTATAGTCTGATTACAACATTAATGACTCTAATGAGCCAGTTCTTTTGAATCCACAGTGTGAAACATACAGTGTGACCAGTGTAGTCTGATTCCCAAATGAATGACTCTAATGAGCCGGTTGTTGTGAATCTACAATGTGAAACATACAGTGTGAGCAGTGTAGTCTGATTCCCAAATTAATGACTCTAATGAGCGGTTCTTTTGAATCTACAATGTGAAACATACAGTGTGACCAGTGTAGTCTGATTCCCAAATTAATGACTCTAATGAGCCGGTTCTTTTAAATCTACAGTGTGAAACATACAGTGTGACCAGTGTAGTCTGATTCCCAAATTAATGACTCTAATGAGCCGGTTCTTTTGAATCTAAAATGTGAAACATACAGTGTGACCAGTGTAGTCTGATTACAACATTAATGACTCTAATGAGCGGTTCTTTTGAATCCACAGTGTGAAACATACAGTGTGACCAGTGTAATCTGATTCCGAAATTAATGACTCTAATGAGCCAGTTCTTTTGAATCTAAAATGTGTTAGCATGATTCCCAAACAAATGACTCTAATGAGCGGTTCTTTTGAATCTACAGTGTGAAACATACAGTGTGACCAGTGTAGTCTGATTCCCAAATTAATGACTCTAATGAGCTGGTTCTTTTGAATCTACAATGTGAAACATACAGTGTGACCAGTGTAATCTGATTACAATATTAATGACTCTAATGAGCCAGTTCTTTTGAATCCACAGTGTGAAACATACAGTGTGACCAGTGTAGTCTGATTCCCAAATTAATGACTCTAATGAGCCGGTTCTTTTCAATCTACAGTGTGAAACATACAGTGTGACCAGTATAGTCTGATTACAACATTAATGACTCTAATGAGCCAGTTCTTTTGAATCCACAGTGTGAAACATACAGTGTGACCAGTGTAGTCTGATTCCCAAATGAATGACTCTAATGAGCCGGTTGTTGTGAATCTACAATGTGAAACATACAGTGTGAGCAGTGTAGTCTGATTCCCAAATTAATGACTCTAATGAGCCGGTTCTTTTGAATCTACAATGTGAAACATACAGTGTGACCAGTGTAGTCTGATTCCCAAATTAATGACTCTAATGAGCCGGTTCTTGTGAATCTACAATGTGAAACATACAGTGTGACCAGTGTAGTCTGATTCCCAAATTAATGACTCTAATGAGCCAGTTCTTTTGAATCTACAATGTGAAACATACAGTGTGACCAGTGTAGTCTGATTCCCAAATTAATGACTCTAATGAGCGGTTCTTGTGAATCTACAATGTGAAACATACAGTGTGACCAGTGTAGTCTGATTCCCAAATTAATGACTCTAATGAGCCAGTTCTTTTGAATCTACAATGTGAAACATACAGTGTGACCAGTGTAGTCTGATTCCCAAATTAATGACTCTAATGAGCCGGTTCTTTTGAATCTACAATGTGAAACATACAGTGTGACCAGTGTAGTCTGATTCCCAAATGAATGACTCTAATGAGCCGGTTCTTGTGAATCTACAATGTGAAACATACAGTGTGACCAGTGTAATCTGATTACAACATTAATGACTCTAATGAGCGGTTCTTTTGAATCTACAGTGTGAAACATGCAGTGTGACCAGTGTAGTCTGATTCCCAAATGAATGACTCTAATGAGCCAGTTCTTTTGAATCCACAGTGTGAAACATACAGTGTGACCAGTGTAGTCTGATTCCCAAATTAATGACTCTAATGAGCCGGTTGTTGTGAATCTACAATGTGAAACATACAGTGTGAGCAGTGTAGTCTGATTCCCAAATTAATGACTCTAATGAGCCGGTTCTTTTGAATCTACAATGTGAAACATACAGTGTGAGCAGTGTAGTCTGATTCCCAAACAAATGACTCTAATGAGCGGTTCTTTTGAATCTACAGTGTGAAACATACAGTGTGACCAGTGTAGTCTGATTCCCAAATTAATGACTCTAATGAGCTGGTTCTTTTGAATCTACAATGTGAAACATACAGTGTGACCAGTGTAATCTGATTACAATATTAATGACTCTAATGAGCCAGTTCTTTTGAATCCACAGTGTGAAACATACAGTGTGACCAGTGTAGTCTGATTCCCAAATTAATGACTCTAATGAGCGGTTCTTTTGAATCTACAGTGTGAAACATACAGTGTGACCAGTATAGTCTGATTACAACATTAATGACTCTAATGAGCCAGTTCTTTTGAATCTACAATGTAGAAACATACAGTGTGACCAGTGTAATCTGATTACAACATTAATGACTCTAATGAGCGGTTCTTTTGAATCTACAGTGTGAAACATGCAGTGTGACCAGTGTAGTCTGATTCCCAAATGAATGACTCTAATGAGCCAGTTCTTTTGAATCCACAGTGTGAAACATACAGTGTGACCAGTGTAGTCTGATTCCCAAATTAATGACTCTAATGAGCGGTTGTTGTGAATCTACAATGTGAAACATACAGTGTGAGCAGTGTAGTCTGATTCCCAAATTAATGACTCTAATGAGCGGTTCTTTTGAATCTACAATGTGAAACATACAGTGTGAGCAGTGTAGTCTGATTCCCAAACAAATGACTCTAATGAGCAGGTTCTTTTGAATCTACAGTGTGAAACATACAGTGTGACCAGTGTAGTCTGATTCCCAAATTAATGACTCTAATGAGCTGGTTCTTTTGAATCTACAATGTGAAACATACAGTGTGACCAGTGTAATCTGATTACAATATTAATGACTCTAATGAGCCAGTTCTTTTGAATCCACAGTGTGAAACATACAGTGTGACCAGTGTAGTCTGATTCCCAAATTAATGACTCTAATGAGCCGGTTCTTTTGAATCTACAGTGTGAAACATACAGTGTGACCAGTATAGTCTGATTACAACATTAATGACTCTAATGAGCCAGTTCTTTTGAATCCACAGTGTGAAACATACAGTGTGACCAGTGTAGTCTGATTCCCAAATGAATGACTCTAATGAGCGGTTGTTGTGAATCTACAATGTGAAACATACAGTGTGAGCAGTGTAGTCTGATTCCCAAATTAATGACTCTAATGAGCGGTTCTTTTGAATCTACAATGTGAAACATACAGTGTGACCAGTGTAGTCTGATTCCCAAATTAATGACTCTAATGAGCCGGTTCTTTTAAATCTACAGTGTGAAACATACAGTGTGACCAGTGTAGTCTGATTCCCAAATTAATGACTCTAATGAGCCGGTTCTTTTGAATCTAAAATGTGAAACATACAGTGTGACCAGTGTAGTCTGATTACAACATTAATGACTCTAATGAGCCGGTTCTTTTGAATCCACAGTGTGAAACATACAGTGTGACCAGTGTAATCTGATTCCCAAATTAATGACTCTAATGAGCCAGTTCTTTTGAATCTAAAATGTGTTAGCATGATTCCCAAACAAATGACTCTAATGAGCCGGTTCTTTTGAATCTACAGTGTGAAACATACAGTGTGACCAGTGTAGTCTGATTCCCAAATTAATGACTCTAATGAGCTGGTTCTTTTGAATCTACAATGTGAAACATACAGTGTGACCAGTGTAATCTGATTACAATATTAATGACTCTAATGAGCCAGTTCTTTTGAATCCACAGTGTGAAACATACAGTGTGACCAGTGTAGTCTGATTCCCAAATTAATGACTCTAATGAGCCGGTTCTTTTGAATCTACAGTGTGAAACATACAGTGTGACCAGTATAGTCTGATTACAACATTAATGACTCTAATGAGCCAGTTCTTTTGAATCCACAGTGTGAAACATACAGTGTGACCAGTGTAGTCTGATTCCCAAATGAATGACTCTAATGAGCCGGTTGTTGTGAATCTACAATGTGAAACATACAGTGTGAGCAGTGTAGTCTGATTCCCAAATTAATGACTCTAATGAGCCGGTTCTTTTGAATCTACAATGTGAAACATACATTGTGACCAGTGTAGTCTGATTCCCAAATTAATGACTCTAATGAGGCGGTTCTTGTGAATCTACAATGTGAAACATACAGTGTGACCAGTGTAGTCTGATTCCCAAATTAATGACTCTAATGAGCCAGTTCTTTTGAATCTACAATGTGAAACATACAGTGTGACCAGTGTAGTCTGATTCCCAAATTAATGACTCTAATGAGCCGGTTCTTGTGAATCTACAATGTGAAACATACAGTGTGACCAGTGTAGTCTGATTCCCAAATTAATGACTCTAATGAGCCAGTTCTTTTGAATCTACAATGTGAAACATACAGTGTGACCAGTGTAGTCTGATTCCCAAATTAATGACTCTAATGAGCCGGTTCTTTTGAATCTACAATGTGAAACATACAGTGTGACCAGTGTAGTCTGATTCCCAAATGAATGACTCTAATGAGCCGGTTCTTGTGAATCTACAATGTGAAACATACAGTGTGACCAGTGTAATCTGATTACAACATTAATGACTCTAATGAGCGGTTCTTTTGAATCTACAGTGTGAAACATGCAGTGTGACCAGTGTAGTCTGATTCCCAAATGAATGACTCTAATGAGCCAGTTCTTTTGAATCCACAGTGTGAAACATACAGTGTGACCAGTGTAGTCTGATTCCCAAATTAATGACTCTAATGAGCCGGTTGTTGTGAATCTACAATGTGAAACATACAGTGTGAGCAGTGTAGTCTGATTCCCAAATTAATGACTCTAATGAGCGGTTCTTTTGAATCTACAATGTGAAACATACAGTGTGAGCAGTGTAGTCTGATTCCCAAACAAATGACTCTAATGAGCCGGTTCTTTTGAATCTACAGTGTGAAACATACAGTGTGACCAGTGTAGTCTGATTCCCAAATTAATGACTCTAATGAGCTGGTTCTTTTGAATCTACAATGTGAAACATACAGTGTGACCAGTGTAATCTGATTACAATATTAATGACTCTAATGAGCCAGTTCTTTTGAATCCACAGTGTGAAACATACAGTGTGACCAGTGTAGTCTGATTCCCAAATTAATGACTCTAATGAGGCGGTTCTTTTGAATCTACAGTGTGAAACATACAGTGTGACCAGTATAGTCTGATTACAACATTAATGACTCTAATGAGCCAGTTCTTTTGAATCCACAGTGTGAAACATACAGTGTGACCAGTGTAGTCTGATTCCCAAATGAATGACTCTAATGAGCGGTTGTTGTGAATCTACAATGTGAAACATACAGTGTGAGCAGTGTAGTCTGATTCCCAAATTAATGACTCTAATGAGCCGGTTCTTTTGAATCTACAATGTGAAACATACAGTGTGACCAGTGTAGTCTGATTCCCAAATTAATGACTCTAATGAGCCGGTTCTTTTAAATCTACAGTGTGAAACATACAGTGTGACCAGTGTAGTCTGATTCCCAAATTAATGACTCTAATGAGCCGGTTCTTTTGAATCTAAAATGTGAAACATACAGTGTGACCAGTGTAGTCTGATTACAACATTAATGACTCTAATGAGCCGGTTCTTTTGAATCCACAGTGTGAAACATACAGTGTGACCAGTGTAATCTGATTCCCAAATTAATGACTCTAATGAGCCAGTTCTTTTGAATCTAAAATGTGTTAGCATGATTCCCAAACAAATGACTCTAATGAGCCGGTTCTTTTGAATCTACAGTGTGAAACATACAGTGTGACCAGTGTAGTCTGATTCCCAAATTAATGACTCTAATGAGCTGGTTCTTTTGAATCTACAATGTGAAACATACAGTGTGACCAGTGTAATCTGATTACAATATTAATGACTCTAATGAGCCAGTTCTTTTGAATCCACAGTGTGAAACATACAGTGTGACCAGTGTAGTCTGATTCCCAAATTAATGACTCTAATGAGCCGGTTCTTTTGAATCTACAGTGTGAAACATACAGTGTGACCAGTATAGTCTGATTACAACATTAATGACTCTAATGAGCCAGTTCTTTTGAATCCACAGTGTGAAACATACAGTGTGACCAGTGTAGTCTGATTCCCAAATGAATGACTCTAATGAGCCGGTTGTTGTGAATCTACAATGTGAAACATACAGTGTGAGCAGTGTAGTCTGATTCCCAAATTAATGACTCTAATGAGCCGGTTCTTGTGAATCTACAATGTGAAACATACAGTGTGACCAGTGTAGTCTGATTCCCAAATTAATGACTCTAATGAGCCAGTTCTTTTGAATCTACAATGTGAAACATACAGTGTGACCAGTGTAGTCTGATTCCCAAATTAATGACTCTAATGAGCCGGTTCTTTTGAATCTACAATGTGAAACATACAGTGTGACCAGTGTAGTCTGATTCCCAAATTAATGACTCTAATGAGCCGGTTCTTTTGAATCTAAAATGTGAAACATACAGTGTGACCAGTGTAGTCTGATTACAACATTAATGACTCTAATGAGCCGGTTCTTTTGAATCCACAGTGTGAAACATACAGTGTGACCAGTGTAATCTGATTCCCAAATTAATGACTCTAATGAGCCAGTTCTTTTGAATCTAAAATGTGTTAGCATGATTCCCAAACAAATGACTCTAATGAGCCGGTTCTTTTGAATCTACAGTGTGAAACATACAGTGTGACCAGTGTAGTCTGATTCCCAAATTAATGACTCTAATGAGCTGGTTCTTTTGAATCTACAATGTGAAACATACAGTGTGACCAGTGTAATCTGATTACAATATTAATGACTCTAATGAGCCAGTTCTTTTGAATCTACAATGTGAAACATACAGTGTGACCAGTGTAATCTGATTACAACATTAATGACTCTAATGAGCCGGTTCTTTTGAATCTACAGTGTGAAACATGCAGTGTGACCAGTGTAGTCTGATTCCCAAATGAATGACTCTAATGAGCCAGTTCTTTTGAATCCACAGTGTGAAACATACAGTGTGACCAGTGTAGTCTGATTCCCAAATTAATGACTCTAATGAGCCGGTTGTTGTGAATCTACAATGTGAAACATACAGTGTGAGCAGTGTAGTCTGATTCCCAAATTAATGACTCTAATGAGCCGGTTCTTTTGAATCTACAATGTGAAACATACAGTGTGAGCAGTGTAGTCTGATTCCCAAACAAATGACTCTAATGAGCCGGTTCTTTTGAATCTACAGTGTGAAACATACAGTGTGACCAGTGTAGTCTGATTCCCAAATTAATGACTCTAATGAGCTGGTTCTTTTGAATCTACAATGTGAAACATACAGTGTGACCAGTGTAATCTGATTACAATATTAATGACTCTAATGAGCCAGTTCTTTTGAATCCACAGTGTGAAACATACAGTGTGACCAGTGTAGTCTGATTCCCAAATTAATGACTCTAATGAGCCGGTTCTTTTGAATCTACAGTGTGAAACATACAGTGTGACCAGTATAGTCTGATTACAACATTAATGACTCTAATGAGCCAGTTCTTTTGAATCCACAGTGTGAAACATACAGTGTGACCAGTGTAGTCTGATTCCCAAATGAATGACTCTAATGAGCCGGTTGTTGTGAATCTACAATGTGAAACATACAGTGTGAGCAGTGTAGTCTGATTCCCAAATTAATGACTCTAATGAGCGGTTCTTTTGAATCTACAATGTGAAACATACAGTGTGACCAGTGTAGTCTGATTCCCAAATTAATGACTCTAATGAGCGGTTCTTTTAAATCTACAGTGTGAAACATACAGTGTGACCAGTGTAGTCTGATTCCCAAATTAATGACTCTAATGAGCCGGTTCTTTTGAATCTAAAATGTGAAACATACAGTGTGACCAGTGTAGTCTGATTACAACATTAATGACTCTAATGAGCGGTTCTTTTGAATCCACAGTGTGAAACATACAGTGTGACCAGTGTAATCTGATTCCCAAATTAATGACTCTAATGAGCCAGTTCTTTTGAATCTAAAATGTGTTAGCATGATTCCCAAACAAATGACTCTAATGAGCCGGTTCTTTTGAATCTACAGTGTGAAACATACAGTGTGACCAGTGTAGTCTGATTCCCAAATTAATGACTCTAATGAGCTGGTTCTTTTGAATCTACAATGTGAAACATACAGTGTGACCAGTGTAATCTGATTACAATATTAATGACTCTAATGAGCCAGTTCTTTTGAATCCACAGTGTGAAACATACAGTGTGACCAGTGTAGTCTGATTCCCAAATTAATGACTCTAATGAGCCGGTTCTTTTGAATCTACAGTGTGAAACATACAGTGTGACCAGTATAGTCTGATTACAACATTAATGACTCTAATGAGCCAGTTCTTTTGAATCCACAGTGTGAAACATACAGTGTGACCAGTGTAGTCTGATTCCCAAATGAATGACTCTAATGAGCCGGTTGTTGTGAATCTACAATGTGAAACATACAGTGTGAGCAGTGTAGTCTGATTCCCAAATTAATGACTCTAATGAGCCGGTTCTTTTGAATCTACAATGTGAAACATACAGTGTGACCAGTGTAGTCTGATTCCCAAATTAATGACTCTAATGAGCCGGTTCTTGTGAATCTACAATGTGAAACATACAGTGTGACCAGTGTAGTCTGATTCCCAAATTAATGACTCTAATGAGCCAGTTCTTTTGAATCTACAATGTGAAACATACAGTGTGACCAGTGTAGTCTGATTCCCAAATTAATGACTCTAATGAGCCGGTTCTTGTGAATCTACAATGTGAAACATACAGTGTGACCAGTGTAGTCTGATTCCCAAATTAATGACTCTAATGAGCCAGTTCTTTTGAATCTACAATGTGAAACATACAGTGTGACCAGTGTAGTCTGATTCCCAAATTAATGACTCTAATGAGCCGGTTCTTTTGAATCTACAATGTGAAACATACAGTGTGACCAGTGTAGTCTGATTCCCAAATGAATGACTCTAATGAGCCGGTTCTTGTGAATCTACAATGTGAAACATACAGTGTGACCAGTGTAATCTGATTACAACATTAATGACTCTAATGAGCCGGTTCTTTTGAATCTACAGTGTGAAACATGCAGTGTGACCAGTGTAGTCTGATTCCCAAATGAATGACTCTAATGAGCCAGTTCTTTTGAATCCACAGTGTGAAACATACAGTGTGACCAGTGTAGTCTGATTCCCAAATTAATGACTCTAATGAGCCGGTTGTTGTGAATCTACAATGTGAAACATACAGTGTGAGCAGTGTAGTCTGATTCCCAAATTAATGACTCTAATGAGCCGGTTCTTTTGAATCTACAATGTGAAACATACAGTGTGAGCAGTGTAGTCTGATTCCCAAACAAATGACTCTAATGAGCCGGTTCTTTTGAATCTACAGTGTGAAACATACAGTGTGACCAGTGTAGTCTGATTCCCAAATTAATGACTCTAATGAGCTGGTTCTTTTGAATCTACAATGTGAAACATACAGTGTGACCAGTGTAATCTGATTACAATATTAATGACTCTAATGAGCCAGTTCTTTTGAATCCACAGTGTGAAACATACAGTGTGACCAGTGTAGTCTGATTCCCAAATTAATGACTCTAATGAGCCGGTTCTTTTGAATCTACAGTGTGAAACATACAGTGTGACCAGTATAGTCTGATTACAACATTAATGACTCTAATGAGCCAGTTCTTTTGAATCCACAGTGTGAAACATACAGTGTGACCAGTGTAGTCTGATTCCCAAATGAATGACTCTAATGAGCCGGTTGTTGTGAATCTACAATGTGAAACATACAGTGTGAGCAGTGTAGTCTGATTCCCAAATTAATGACTCTAATGAGCCGGTTCTTTTGAATCTACAATGTGAAACATACAGTGTGACCAGTGTAGTCTGATTCCCAAATTAATGACTCTAATGAGCCGGTTCTTTTAAATCTACAGTGTGAAACATACAGTGTGACCAGTGTAGTCTGATTCCCAAATTAATGACTCTAATGAGCCGGTTCTTTTGAATCTAAAATGTGAAACATACAGTGTGACCAGTGTAGTCTGATTACAACATTAATGACTCTAATGAGCCGGTTCTTTTGAATCCACAGTGTGAAACATACAGTGTGACCAGTGTAATCTGATTCCCAAATTAATGACTCTAATGAGCCAGTTCTTTTGAATCTAAAATGTGTTAGCATGATTCCCAAACAAATGACTCTAATGAGCCGGTTCTTTTGAATCTACAGTGTGAAACATACAGTGTGACCAGTGTAGTCTGATTCCCAAATTAATGACTCTAATGAGCTGGTTCTTTTGAATCTACAATGTGAAACATACAGTGTGACCAGTGTAATCTGATTACAATATTAATGACTCTAATGAGCCAGTTCTTTTGAATCCACAGTGTGAAACATACAGTGTGACCAGTGTAGTCTGATTCCCAAATTAATGACTCTAATGAGCCGGTTCTTTTGAATCTACAGTGTGAAACATACAGTGTGACCAGTATAGTCTGATTACAACATTAATGACTCTAATGAGCCAGTTCTTTTGAATCCACAGTGTGAAACATACAGTGTGACCAGTGTAGTCTGATTCCCAAATGAATGACTCTAATGAGCCGGTTGTTGTGAATCTACAATGTGAAACATACAGTGTGAGCAGTGTAGTCTGATTCCCAAATTAATGACTCTAATGAGCCGGTTCTTGTGAATCTACAATGTGAAACATACAGTGTGACCAGTGTAGTCTGATTCCCAAATTAATGACTCTAATGAGCCAGTTCTTTTGAATCTACAATGTGAAACATACAGTGTGACCAGTGTAGTCTGATTCCCAAATTAATGACTCTAATGAGCCGGTTCTTTTGAATCTACAATGTGAAACATACAGTGTGACCAGTGTAGTCTGATTCCCAAATTAATGACTCTAATGAGCCGGTTCTTTTGAATCTACAATGTGAAACATACAGTGTGACCAGTGTAGTCTGATTCCCAAATGAATGACTCTAATGAGCCGGTTCTTGTGAATCTACAATGTGAAACATACAGTGTGACCAGTGTAGTCTGATTCCCAAATTAATGACTCTAATGAGCCAGTTCTTTTGAATCTACAATGTGAAACATACAGTGTGACCAGTGTAGTCTGATTCCCAAATTAATGACTCTAATGAGCCGGTTCTTTTGAATCTACAATGTGAAACATACAGTGTGACCAGTGTAGTCTGATTCCCAAATGAATGACTCTAATGAGCCGGTTCTTGTGAATCTACAATGTGAAACATACAGTGTGACCAGTGTAATCTGATTACAACATTAATGACTCTAATGAGCCGGTTCTTTTGAATCTACAGTGTGAAACATGCAGTGTGACCAGTGTAGTCTGATTCCCAAATGAATGACTCTAATGAGCCAGTTCTTTTGAATCCACAGTGTGAAACATACAGTGTGACCAGTGTAGTCTGATTCCCAAATTAATGACTCTAATGAGCCGGTTGTTGTGAATCTACAATGTGAAACATACAGTGTGAGCAGTGTAGTCTGATTCCCAAATTAATGACTCTAATGAGCCGGTTCTTTTGAATCTACAATGTGAAACATACAGTGTGACCAGTGTAGTCTGATTCCCAAATGAATGACTCTAATGAGCCGGTTCTTGTGAATCTACAATGTGAAACATACAGTGTGACCAGTGTAGTCTGATTCCCAAATTAATGACTCTAATGAGCCAGTTCTTTTGAATCTACAATGTGAAACATACAGTGTGACCAGTGTAGTCTGATTCCCAAATTAATGACTCTAATGAGCCGGTTCTTTTGAATCTACAATGTGAAACATACAGTGTGACCAGTGTAGTCTGATTCCCAAATGAATGACTCTAATGAGCCGGTTCTTTTGAATCTAAAATGTGAAACATACAGTGTGACCAGTGTAGTCTGATTACAACATTAATGACTCTAATGAGCCGGTTCTTTTGAATCCACAGTGTGAAACATACAGTGTGACCAGTGTAATCTGATTCCCAAATTAATGACTCTAATGAGCCAGTTCTTTTGAATCTAAAATGTGTTAGCATGATTCCCAAACAAATGACTCTAATGAGCCGGTTCTTTTGAATCTACAGTGTGAAACATACAGTGTGACCAGTGTAGTCTGATTCCCAAATTAATGACTCTAATGAGCTGGTTCTTTTGAATCTACAATGTGAAACATACAGTGTGACCAGTGTAATCTGATTACAATATTAATGACTCTAATGAGCCAGTTCTTTTGAATCCACAGTGTGAAACATACAGTGTGACCAGTGTAGTCTGATTCCCAAATTAATGACTCTAATGAGCCGGTTCTTTTGAATCTACAGTGTGAAACATACAGTGTGACCAGTATAGTCTGATTACAACATTAATGACTCTAATGAGCCAGTTCTTTTGAATCCACAGTGTGAAACATACAGTGTGACCAGTGTAGTCTGATTCCCAAATGAATGACTCTAATGAGCCGGTTGTTGTGAATCTACAATGTGAAACATACAGTGTGAGCAGTGTAGTCTGATTCCCAAATTAATGACTCTAATGAGCCGGTTCTTTTGAACCTACAATGTGAAACATACAGTGTGACCAGTGTAGTCTGATTCCCAAATTAATGACTCTAATGAGCCGGTTCTTGTGAATCTACAATGTGAAACATACAGTGTGACCAGTGTAGTCTGATTCCCAAATTAATGACTCTAATGAGCCAGTTCTTTTGAATCTACAATGTGAAACATACAGTGTGACCAGTGTAGTCTGATTCCCAAATTAATGACTCTAATGAGCCGGTTCTTTTGAATCTACAATGTGAAACATACAGTGTGACCAGTGTAGTCTGATTCCCAAATTAATGACTCTAATGAGCCGGTTCTTTTGAATCTACAATGTGAAACATACAGTGTGACCAGTGTAGTCTGATTCCCAAATGAATGACTCTAATGAGCCGGTTCTTGTGAATCTACAATGTGAAACATACAGTGTGACCAGTGTAGTCTGATTCCCAAATTAATGACTCTAATGAGCCAGTTCTTTTGAATCTACAATGTGAAACATACAGTGTGACCAGTGTAGTCTGATTCCCAAATTAATGACTCTAATGAGCCGGTTCTTTTGAATCTACAATGTGAAACATACAGTGTGACCAGTGTAGTCTGATTCCCAAATGAATGACTCTAATGAGCCGGTTCTTGTGAATCTACAATGTGAAACATACAGTGTGACCAGTGTAATCTGATTACAACATTAATGACTCTAATGAGCCGGTTCTTTTGAATCTACAGTGTGAAACATGCAGTGTGACCAGTGTAGTCTGATTCCCAAATGAATGACTCTAATGAGCCAGTTCTTTTGAATCCACAGTGTGAAACATACAGTGTGACCAGTGTAGTCTGATTCCCAAATTAATGACTCTAATGAGCCGGTTGTTGTGAATCTACAATGTGAAACATACAGTGTGAGCAGTGTAGTCTGATTCCCAAATTAATGACTCTAATGAGCCGGTTCTTTTGAATCTACAATGTGAAACATACAGTGTGACCAGTGTAGTCTGATTCCCAAATTAATGACTCTAATGAGCCGGTTCTTGTGAATCTACAATGTGAAACATACAGTGTGACCAGTGTAGTCTGATTCCCAAATAAATGACTCTAATGAGCCGGTTCTTTTGAATCTACAATGTGAAACATACAGTGTGACCAGTGTAGTCTGATTCCCAAATGAATGACTCTAATGAGCCGGTTCTTGTGAATCTACAATGTGAAACATACAGTGTGACCAGTGTAGTCTGATTCCCAAATTAATGACTCTAATGAGCCAGTTCTTTTGAATCTACAATGTGAAACATACAGTGTGACCAGTGTAGTCTGATTCCCAAATGAATGACTCTAATGAGCCGGTTCTTGTGAATCTACAATGTGAAACATACAGTGTGACCAGTGTAGTCTGATTCCCAAATTAATGACTCTAATGAGCCGGTTCTTTTGAATCTACAATGTGAAACATACAGTGTGACCAGTGTAGTCTGATTCCCAAATGAATGACTCTAATGAGCCGGTTCTTGTGAATCTACAATGTGAAACATACAGTGTGACCAGTGTAGTCTGATTCCCAAATTAATGACTCTAATGAGCCGGTTGTTGTGAATCTACAATGTGAAACATACAGTGTGAGCAGTGTAGTCTGATTCCCAAATGAATGACTCTAATGAGCCGGTTCTTTTGAATCTACAATGTGAAACATACAGTGTGACCAGTGTAGTCTGATTCCCAAATTAATGACTCTAATGAGCCGGTTCTTGTGAATCTACAATGTGAAACATACAGTGTGACCAGTGTAGTCTGATTCCCAAATTAATGACTCTAATGAGCCGGTTCTTTTTGAATCTACAGTGTGAAACATGCAGTGTGACCAGTGTAGTCTGATTCCCAAATGAATGACTCTAATGAGCCAGTTCTTTTGAATCCACAGTGTGAAACATACAGTGTGATCAGTGTAGTCTGATTCCCAAATTAATGACTCTAATGAGCCGGTTCTTGTGAATCTACAATGTGAAACATACAGTGTGAGCAGTGTAGTCTGATTCCCAAATTAATGACTCTAATGAGCCGGTTCTTTTGAATCTACAATGTGAAACATACAGTGTGACCAGTGTAGTCTGATTCCCAAATTAATGACTCTAATGAGCCGGTTCTTGTGAATCTACAATGTGAAACATACAGTGTGACCAGTGTAGTCTGATTCCCAAATTAATGACTCTAATGAGCCGGTTCTTTTGAATCTACAATGTGAAACATACAGTGTGACCAGTGTAGTCTGATTCCCAAATGAATGACTCTAATGAGCCGGTTCTTGTGAATCTACAATGTGAAACATACAGTGTGACCAGTGTAGTCTGATTCCCAAATTAATGACTCTAATGAGCCAGTTCTTTTGAATCTACAATGTGAAACATACAGTGTGACCAGTGTAGTCTGATTCCCAAATGAATGACTCTAATGAGCCGGTTCTTGTGAATCTACAATGTGAAACATACAGTGTGACCAGTGTAGTCTGATTCCCAAATTAATGACTCTAATGAGCCAGTTCTTTTGAATCTACAATGTGAAACATACAGTGTGACCAGTGTAGTCTGATTCCCAAATTAATGACTCTAATGAGCCGGTTCTTTTGAATCTACAATGTGAAACATACAGTGTGACCAGTGTAGTCTGATTCCCAAATGAATGACTCTAATGAGCCGGTTCTTGTGAATCTACAATGTGAAACATACAGTGTGACCAGTGTAATCTGATTACAACATTAATGACTCTAATGAGCCGGTTCTTTTGAATCTACAGTGTGAAACATGCAGTGTGACCAGTGTAGTCTGATTCCCAAATGAATGACTCTAATGAGCCAGTTCTTTTGAATCCACAGTGTGAAACATACAGTGTGACCAGTGTAGTCTGATTCCCAAATTAATGACTCTAATGAGCCGGTTGTTGTGAATCTACAATGTGAAACATACAGTGTGAGCAGTGTAGTCTGATTCCCAAATTAATGACTCTAATGAGCCGGTTCTTTTGAATCTACAATGTGAAACATACAGTGTGACCAGTGTAGTCTGATTCCCAAATTAATGACTCTAATGAGCCGGTTCTTGTGAATCTACAATGTGAAACATACAGTGTGACCAGTGTAGTCTGATTCCCAAATTAATGACTCTAATGAGCCGGTTCTTTTGAATCTACAATGTGAAACATACAGTGTGACCAGTGTAGTCTGATTCCCAAATGAATGACTCTAATGAGCCGGTTCTTGTGAATCTACAATGTGAAACATACAGTGTGACCAGTGTAGTCTGATTCCCAAATTAATGACTCTAATGAGCCAGTTCTTTTGAATCTACAATGTGAAACATACAGTGTGACCAGTGTAGTCTGATTCCCAAATGAATGACTCTAATGAGCCGGTTCTTTTGAATCTAAAATGTGAAACATACAGTGTGACCAGTGTAGTCTGATTACAACATTAATGACTCTAATGAGCCGGTTCTTGTGAATCTACAATGTGAAACATACAGTGTGACCAGTGTAATCTGATTACAACATTAATGACTCTAATGAGCCGGTTCTTTTGAATCTACAGTGTGAAACATGCAGTGTGACCAGTGTAGTCTGATTCCCAAATGAATGACTCTAATGAGCCAGTTCTTTTGAATCCACAGTGTGAAACATACAGTGTGACCAGTGTAGTCTGATTCCCAAATTAATGACTCTAATGAGCCGGTTGTTGTGAATCTACAATGTGAAACATACAGTGTGAGCAGTGTAGTCTGATTCCCAAATTAATGACTCTAATGAGCCGGTTCTTTTGAATCTACAATGTGAAACATACAGTGTGACCAGTGTAGTCTGATTCCCAAATTAATGACTCTAATGAGCCGGTTCTTGTGAATCTACAATGTGAAACATACAGTGTGACCAGTGTAGTCTGATTCCCAAATTAATGACTCTAATGAGCCGGTTCTTTTGAATCTACAATGTGAAACATACAGTGTGACCAGTGTAGTCTGATTCCCAAATGAATGACTCTAATGAGCCGGTTCTTGTGAATCTACAATGTGAAACATACAGTGTGACCAGTGTAGTCTGATTCCCAAATTAATGACTCTAATGAGCCAGTTCTTTTGAATCTACAATGTGAAACATACAGTGTGACCAGTGTAGTCTGATTCCCAAATTAATGACTCTAATGAGCCGGTTCTTTTGAATCTACAATGTGAAACATACAGTGTGACCAGTGTAGTCTGATTCCCAAATGAATGACTCTAATGAGCCGGTTCTTGTGAATCTACAATGTGAAACATACAGTGTGACCAGTGTAATCTGATTACAACATTAATGACTCTAATGAGCCGGTTCTTTTGAATCTACAGTGTGAAACATGCAGTGTGACCAGTGTAGTCTGATTCCCAAATTAATGACTCTAATGAGCCAGTTCTTTTGAATCTACAATGTGAAACATACAGTGTGACCAGTGTAGTCTGATTCCCAAATTAATGACTCTAATGAGCCGGTTGTTGTGAATCTACAATGTGAAACATACAGTGTGAGCAGTGTAGTCTGATTCCCAAATTAATGACTCTAATGAGCCGGTTCTTTTGAATCTACAATGTGAAACATACAGTGTGACCAGTGTAGTCTGATTCCCAAATTAATGACTCTAATGAGCCGGTTCTTGTGAATCTACAATGTGAAACATACAGTGTGACCAGTGTAGTCTGATTCCCAAATTAATGACTCTAATGAGCCGGTTCTTTTGAATCTACAATGTGAAACATACAGTGTGACCAGTGTAGTCTGATTCCCAAATGAATGACTCTAATGAGCGGTTCTTTTGAATCTACAATGTGAAACATACAGTGTGACCAGTGTAGTCTGATTCCCAAATGAATGACTCTAATGAGCCAGTTCTTGTGAATCTACAATGTGAAACATACACTGTGACCAGTGTAGTCTGATTACAACATTAATGACTCTAATGAGCCGGTTCTTTTGAATCTACAGTGTGAAACATACAGTGTGACCAGTGTAATCTGATTACAACATTAATGACTCTAATGAGCCGGTTCTTTTGAATCTACAGTGTGAAACATGCAGTGTGACCAGTGTAGTCTGATTCCCAAATTAATGACTCTAATGAGCCGGTTCTTTTGAATCTACAGTGTGAAACATACAGTTTGACCAGTGTAGTCTGATTCCCAAATGAATGACTCTAATGAGCCAGTTCTTTTGAATCTACAGTGTGAAACATACAGTGTGACCAGTGTAGTCTGATTACAACATTAATGACTCTAATGAGCCGGTTCTTTTGAATCTACAATGTGAAACATACAGTGTGACCAGTGTAGTCTGATTCCCAAATGAATGACTCTAATGAGCCAGTTCTTTTGAATCTACAATGTGAAACATACAGTGTGACCAGTGTAATCTGATTACAATATTAATGACTCTAATGAGCCGGTTCTTTTGAATCTACAGTGTGAAACATACAGTGTGACCAGTGTAGTCTGATTCCCAAATGAATGACTCTAATGAGCCGGTTCTTTTGAATCTACAATGTGAAACATACAGTGTGACCAGTGTAGTCTGAGTCCCAAATTAATGACTCTAATGAGCGGTTCTTTTGAATCTACAATGTGAAACATACAGTGTGACCAGTGTAATCTGATTACAATATTAATGACTCTAATGAGCCGGTTCTTTTGAATCTACAGTGTGAAACATACAGTGTGACCAGTGTAGTCTGATTCCCAAATTAGTGACTCTAATGAGTCGGTTCTTTTGAATCTACAATGTGAAACATACAGTGTGACCAGTGTAGTCTGATTCCCAAATTAATGACTCTAATGAGCCGGTTCTTTTGACTCTACAATGTGAAACATACAGTGTGACCAGTGTAATCTGATTACAATATTAATGACTCTAATGAGCCGGTTCTTTTGAATCTACAATGTGAAACATACAGTGTGACCAGTGTAGTCTGATTCCCAAATTAATGACTCTAATGAGCCGGTTCTTTTGACTCTACAATGTGAAACATACAGTGTGACCAGTGTAATCTGATTACAATATTAATGACTCTAATGAGCCGGTTCTTTTGAATCTACAATGTGAAACATACAGTGAGGAAAATAAGTATTTGAACACCCTGCTATTTTGCAAGTTCTCCCACTTGGAAATCATGGAGGGATCTGAAATTGTCATCGTAGGTGCATGTCCACTGTGAGAGACATAATCTAAAAAAAATCCAGAAATCACAATGTATGATTTTTAACTATTTATTTGTATGATACAGCTGCAAATAAGTATTTGAACACCTGTCTATCAGCTAGAATTCTGACCTTCAAAGACCTGTTAGTCTGCCTTTAAAATGTCCACCTCCACTCCATTTATTATCCTAAATTAGATGCACCTGTTTGAGGTCGTTAGCTGCATAAAGACACCTGTCCACCCCATACAATCAGTAAGAATCCAACTACTAACATGGCCAAGACCAAAGAGCTGTCCAAAGACACTAGAGACAAAATTGTACACCTCCACAAGGCTGGAAAGGGCTACGGGAAATTGCCAAGCAGCTTGGTGAAAAAAGGTCCACTGTTGGAGCAATCATTAGAAAATGGAAGAAGCTAAACATGACTGTCAATCTCCCTCGGACTGGGGCTCCATGCAAGATCTCACCTCGTGTGGTCTCAATGATCCTAAGAAAGGTGAGAAATCAGCCCAGAACTACAGGGGAGGAGCTGGTCAATGACCTGAAAAGAGCTGGGACCACCGCTTCCAAGGTTACTGTTGGTAATACACTAAGACGTCATGGTTTGAAATCATGCATGGCACGGAAGGTTCCCCTGCTTAAACCAGCACATGTCAAGGCCCGTCTTAAGTTTGCCAATGACCATTTGGATGATCCAGAGGAGTCATGGGAGAAAGTCATGTGGTCAGATGAGACCAAAATAGAACTTTTTGGTCATAATTCCACTAACCGTGTTTGGAGGAAGAAGAATGATGAGTACCATCCCAAGAACACCATCCCTACTGTGAAGCATGGGGGTGGTAGCATCATGCTTTGGGGGTGTTTTTCTGCACATGGGACAGGGCTGACTGCACTGTATTAAGGAGAGGATGACCGGGGCCATGTATTGCGAGATTTTGGGGAACAACCTCCTTCCCTCAGTTAGAGCATTGAAGATGGGTCGAGGCTGGGTCTTCCAACATGACAATGACCCGAAGCACACAGCCAGGATAACCAAGGAGTGGCTCTGTAAGAAGCATATCAAGGTTCTGCCGTGGCCTAGCCAGTCTCCAGACCTATACCCAATAGAGAATCTTTGGAGGGAGCTCAAACTCCATGTTTCTCAGCAACAGCCCAGAAACCTGACTGATCTAGAGAAGATCTGTGTGGAGGAGTGGGCCAAAATCCCTCCTGCAGTGTGTGCAAACCTGGTGAAAAACTACAGGAAACGTTTGACCTCTGTAATTGCAAACAAAGGCTACTGTACCAAATATTAACATTGATTTTCTCAGGTGTTCAAATACTTATTTGCAGCTGTATCATACAAATAAATAGTTAAAAAATCATACATTGTGATTTCTGGATTTTTTTTAGATTATGTCTCTCACAGTGGACATGCACCTACGATGACAATTTCAGACCCCTCCATGATTTCTAAGTGGGAGAACTTGCAAAATAGCAGGGTGTTCAAATACTTATTTTCCTCACTGTACAGTGTGACCAGTGTAGTCTGATTCCCAAATTAATGACTCTAATGAGCCGGTTCTTTTGACTCTACAATGTGAAACATACAGTGTGACCAGTGTAATCTGATTACAATATTAATGACTCTAATGAGCCGGTTCTTTTGAATCTAAAGTGTGAAACATACAGTGTGACCAGTGTAGTCTGATTCCCAAATGAATGACTCTAATGAGCCGGTTCTTTTGAATCTACAATGTGAAACATACAGTATGACCAGTGTAATCTGATTACAATATTAATGACTCTAATGAGCCGGTTCTTTTGAATCTAAATTGTGAAACATACAGTGTGACCAGTGTAGTCTGATTCCCAAATTAATGACTTTAATGAGCCAGTTCTTTTGAATCTACAGTGTGAAACATACAGTATGACCAGTGTAGACTGATTCCCAAACAAATGACTCTAATGAGCCGGTTCTTTTAAATCTACAGTGTGAAACATACAGTTTGACCAGTGTAGTCTGATTCCCAAATTAATGACTCTAATGAGCCAGTTCTTTTGAATCTACAGTGTGAAACATACAGTGTGACCAGTGTAGTCTGATTACAATATTAATGACTCTAATGAGCCAGTTCTTTTGAATCTACAATGTGAAACATACAGTGTGACCAGTGTAGTCTGATTCCCAAATGAATGACTCTAATGAGCCGGTTCTTGTGAATCTACAATGTGAAACATACAGTGTGACCAGTGTAATCTGATTACAACATTAATGACTCTAATGAGCCGGTTCTTTTGAATCTACAGTGTGAAACATACAGTTTGACCAGTGTAGTCTGATTCCCAAATGAATGACTCTAATGAGCCAGTTCTTTTGAATCTACAGTGTGAAACATACAGTGTGACCAGTGTAGTCTGATTACAACATTAATGACTCTAATGAGCCGGTTCTTTTGAATCTACAATGTGAAACATACAGTGTGACCAGTGTAGTCTGATTCCCAAATTAATGACTCTAATGAGCCGGTTCTTTTGAATCTACAGTGTGAAACATACAGTTTGACCAGTGTAGTCTGATTCCCAAATGAATGACTCTAATGAGCCAGTTCTTTTGAATCTACAGTGTGAAACATACAGTGTGACCAGTGTAGTCTGATTACAACATTAATGACTCTAATGAGCCGGTTCTTTTGAATCTACAATGTGAAACATACAGTGTGACCAGTGTAGTCTGATTCCCAAATGAATGACTCTAATGAGCCAGTTCTTTTGAATCTACAATGTGAAACATACAGTGTGACCAGTGTAATCTGATTACAATATTAATGACTCTAATGAGCCGGTTCTTTTGAATCTACAGTGTGAAACATACAGTGTGACCAGTGTAGTCTGATTCCCAAATGAATGACTCTAATGAGCCGGTTCTTTTGAATCTACAATGTGAAACATACAGTGTGACCAGTGTAGTCTGAGTCCCAAATTAATGACTCTAATGAGCCGGTTCTTTTGAATCTACAATGTGAAACATACAGTGTGACCAGTGTAATCTGATTACAATATTAATGACTCTAATGAGCCGGTTCTTTTGAATCTACAGTGTGAAACATACAGTGTGACCAGTGTAGTCTGATTCCCAAATTAGTGACTCTAATGAGTCGGTTCTTTTGAATCTACAATGTGAAACATACAGTGTGACCAGTGTAGTCTGATTCCCAAATTAATGACTCTAATGAGCCGGTTCTTTTGAATCTACAGTGTGAAACATACAGTGTGACCAGTGTAGTCTGATTCCCAAATTAGTGACTCTAATGAGTCGGTTCTTTTGAATCTACAATGTGAAACATACAGTGTGACCAGTGTAGTCTGATTCCCAAATTAATGACTCTAATGAGCCGGTTCTTTTGAATCTACAGTGTGAAACATACAGTGTGACCAGTGTAGTCTGATTCCCAAATTAATGACTCTAATGAGCCGGTTCTTTTGAATCTACAATGTGAAACATACAGTGTGACCAGTGTAGTCTGATTCCCAAATTAATGACTCTAATGAGCCGGTTCTTTTGAATCTACAATGTGAAACATACAGTGTGACCAGTGTAGTCTGAGTCCCAAATTAATGACTCTAATGAGGCGGTTCTTTTGAATCTACAATGTGAAACATACAGTGTGACCAGTGTAATCTGATTACAATATTAATGACTCTAATGAGCCGGTTCTTTTGAATCTAAAGTGTGAAACATACAGTGTGACCAGTGTAGTCTGATTCCCAAATGAATGACTCTAATGAGCCGGTTCTTTTGAATCTACAATGTGAAACATACAGTGTGACCAGTGTAATCTGATTACAATATTAATTACTCTAATGAGCCGGTTCTTTTGAATCTAAAGTGTGAAACATACAGTGTGACCAGTGTAGTCTGATTCCCAAATGAATGACTCTAATGAGCAGGTTCTACAGTGTAGTGTTAAAAAAGTTTAACTTAGTTGCTAGATAGATAGATAGATAGATAGATAGATAGATAGATAGATAGATAGATAGATAGATAGATAGATAGATAGATAGATAGATAGATAGATAGATAGATAGATAGATAGATAGATAGATAGAGAGAGATATTTACCCTCAGATAGATAGATAGATAGATAGATAGATAGATAGATAGATAGATAGATAGATAGATAGATAGATAGATAGATAGATAGATAGATAGATAGATAGATAGATAGATAGATAGATAGAGAGAGATATTTACCCTCAGATAGATAGATAGATAGATAGATAGATCACACCAGAAGCGGCGAGAGCGTCCAAATTCGCTCTGGCTGCCCTGCCTTCGACGCTCAAGGACGCTCGTGGACGCTCTGACGTAGTTGAAATAGGCGGCAACGTTTGTTCAGAATGCTTTGTTTTGTGAACTATATTTAAAGGGGCCGCAATTTAAAAATCCAGACATGTCGACCATTTACTTTTTGCCGACCGATCACAAGTAGCGTATATACTCATGAACTCTTTAAAATGTGAAAATAAGAAATCGATCGATGGCAGAAAGTAATTAAAATTACAGTTGTTTGTTATCAAAATAAAATACATTTGTAATAAAAACTGTGGTCTTGGTCATATATTACAGGGAAACCCGTCCACGGCAATAATTCGTTTCTCCATTTTATCTTCGAACGAATGTTTGGTGGGAACCAAAGTTTACACGGTTGTGTTCTCTAGACTTCGCTACAGCGGAGCACTTCTATATTCCAATAGGTTGCGCCGAACCGCGTCACCGCTCATTACCATAATGTTGACTGCACTTGAACTTCCATCTGACGCCCACGCCGCCCAAGACTCGCCGCGCCGCTTCTCGCCGCCGAGAGACGCTGGCTATCATTGAAAATGAATGACTTCCGG
>NW_026266221.1:0-46187 GCF_025860055.1 Xyrauchen texanus
ATTATGTTAAGTACATCATTAAAGTTAAGATAGTAAATGTATTTATATATTTTGTAGTAGCTAATATAACAAGCAAGTACACTGCGGGAATTATGAATTATACCAATGGAGTCGTATGGATTGCTTTTATGCTGCCTTTATGTGCTTTCTGGAGCTTCAAAGATTAATTTGCAATGTGTTCCACATTCAAACCAAAATATCTGACTTTCTGTTGGTCGGAGCTAATGACTGTAAATTAGAAAGTTGTTTGGCTTGACGAGAACAATATACACACAGAGTTTTGTAACTGTAGATAGAACTAACTAAGTTATAACACACTTTGTGTCCTTTTTTAGTCATAAATTAATTTCCTCGCCACGGCCAAAACGTTAGAGATATCAAAAATCCGTCCGCAATGTAGCATCCTCAATGTCTTGACTTCATGCTGACTGAGTTTGGTGGTGATTGGATTAATTCTCTAGGAGGAATATATATAATTCCAGAGCATGTGTTTCCAAACAACCCATAATAGCCGACTTCCTGTTGGGCTGGCGTAAAACTTAGAGCACGAATGTTGTTCGGCCTGATGAGATCTATAAGTGTACCGAGTTTCATATTATTACATGCAAGCATGTTTGATATATGGACAAGTGTTCGGACCCCGTTCAAGGGGGCGCTGTCGAGCCCCCCTGCCACGCCCGGGTACCAGATTCAGCCCGGCCCTGATGGCCGCGGGTTCTGACCTGTGTGCAAAGTTTCAAGAGTTTTTGAGTACGTTAAGGGCCCCAAAAGTTCCGGAAACCTTGAAAAACAATATCTTAATGCAAATCTCACCCAACAGAGAAATCCCCTCTCCCTCCCCCTCCCCTCCACTCCCCAGACACACAGAATTGGCAGGGGGCAGGTTGTCAGAGAGAGACAGAGAGAGAGAAAAAACACAGAGCAGGAGGAGTCACCACTCTGTCTGTCAGAGAGAGAAAAATTCCAAGAAATCCACATTCAAACCACAATATCTGACTTTCTGTTGGTCGGAGCTAATGACTGTAAATTAGAAAGTTGTTCGGCTTGACGAGCACAATATACACGCCGAGTTTTGTAACTGTAGATAGAACTAACTAAGTTATAACACACTTCATGTGTCCTTTTTTAGTCATAAATCAATTTCCTCGCCACGGCCAAACCGTTCGAGATATCAAATATCCGTCCGGTATGTAGCATCCTCAATGTCTTGACTTCATGCCGACCGAGTTTGGTGGCGATTGGATTCATTCTCTAGGAGGAATATATATAATTCCAGAGCACGTGTTTCCAAACAACCCATAATAGCCGACTTCCTGTTGGGCTGGCGTAAAACTTAGAGCACGAAAGTTGTTCGGCCCGATGAGATCTACAAGTGTACCGAGTTTCATATTATTACATGCAAGCATGTTTGATATATGGACAAGTGTTCGAATCCCATTCCAGGGGCGCTGTCGAGCCCCCTGCCACACCCGGGTACCATCTTCGGCCCGGCCCTGATGGCCGCGGGTTCCGAGCCGTGTGCAAAGTTTCAAGAGTTTTCGAGCACGTTAAGGGCCCCAAAACCTTGAAAAACCAAAATAAAAGCATTCTCATTCAACAGCCAAATCACCCCCCTCCCCCCAGACACAGAGAGACGTAGGGTCAGTGAGAGAGGCAGAGAAAATTCTCCAAAACATCCACATTCAAACCAAAATATCTGACTTTCTGTTGGTCTAAGCTAATGACTGTAAATTAGAAAGTTGTCCGGCTCGATGAGAACAATATAATTACTGAGTTTTGTGACTGTGGGTCAAAGTGTAAAGCAACCCCCCCACTTTTGTCAAAAGGTGGCGCTACTGAGCCCCTGCACCATGCCCGTTTCTGAAACTTTGCACATGTCTACTGGCTAATAAATGTGATGTGTCTGTCGAGTTTCATGCAATTTCAAGTATGCTAAGAGTCTCAAAAGCATCAAAAAAGAATATTCGAGTTTGAAGCGTTGCCGCGGCAACAGTATCAAAGATATCAATAATCCTTTCACATGTCTACATCTGCCGTGTGTTTACATTATACACCTAAAGTTTTAAGTAAATCGGGTAAAAATAAGAGGGTGATTTCAAAGAATTGTGAAAGTGACACACTTCCTTCTGCCAGTTGGTGGCGCTATAACTTTGACTCACAATAGTCACATCCATGCGATCGGCCTCTTACAGCGAACACACTGCTGAAGTTTCATCGACATCAATTAATGTATGCAGAAGTTATAACACACTTCCTGTTTCTCTTTTCGCGCCATCATATCGTTTCCTCGCCACGGCCAAACCGTTCGACATATCAAAAATCCGCCGGCAATTTTTCATCCTCAATGTCTTGACTTCATGCTGACCGAGTTTCGTGGTGATAGGTGGAATTCTCTAGGAGGAGTATTTCAAATTCCATTGCATGCGTTTTCCAAAAAACCCTAAATAGACGATATCCTGTTGGGCTGAGGTAAAAAGTAAAAATATGAAGGATATATGAAACGATGAGATCTATATGTGTACCGAGTTTCATATTATTACATGCAAGCGAGTTTGATTTATGGACCAAGTTTTCGGACCTCGTTCCAGGGGGCGCCGTCGAGCCCCCCTGCCACGCCCGGGTACCAGCTTCAGCCCGGCCCTAATGGCCGCGGGTTCTGACCCACGTGCAAAGTTTCAAGAGTTTTCGAGCATGTTAAGAGCCCCAAAAGTGCCCCAATAGTCGTAAAAAAAATAATAATATTAATCCTAACGAAAACAATAGGGCCTTGCCTTTTCAAGGCTTGGGCCCTAATAATAATTAAAGCTGCGAGCAGCGATGACGGGCCCAAGCCGGTGGCACCGCCACCCCCGTGCCTTTAGGGTTGCTGTGCACGATGGGCAATAACGTAACCTCGCTTTGACTGTCGAGTAGAAGATGTGTGCTGTAGAACTCCAACGAACATTCGCAACGACAGCTCTCGACCTAGTTAGAAGCATTTCTTGTTTGCATGACATGTGGACTTAATAAATCCTTATCTTGAGCCAAATAAACAAGCTGACATTCAGTACAACCTGTGTCTTTTGTTTAGAACACATACAAATGTTATTTATGTACCGTTTTTGTACGGTACATAAATAAATAAAGCACCGTTTTTGAAGACTGCGCATGTGCGAACGTGCTCTACTATGTAAGAACGAGCCGATTATTGAATCTGGAAATGGGTGGGGCCTGTAACACCTTTAGGAACCAAACGTGCAACACTCATAAATACCGGTTGTAAATCACATTCCCTCACTCGTCTTTGAGATGGCTTCACGTGTTTGGATCGTCGGCAGTTCCATCATCCGCACACTGCATACTCGCTTCTGTGAGCAGCGCCTGGACGGAAACCTCGGTCTTCAGTGTGAGATCACCTGGGACGGCAGAGGAGGCAGACTCTGGGAGCAGCTGTTTCCAGCTCTGCGCTCTCTCAGGGCCAAAGCTACAGCTCCAGATATTCTCATTATTCACCTGGGAGGGAACAGTTTGTGTCGGGTGGGCCGCAACCGCCTCGATTTTCTTCGGGAAATAAAGAGTGACCTGACCGAAGTCTTACAAATGTTTCCCAGAACCAGGCTGGTGTTTTCTGGCATTTTACCCCGTCTAAATTGGAGAGGACAGACTGGCAGGACTGGCTATGGCATTGAACGAAGCCGGCGGTGGATCAACGGCGCCATGTCTGGCTTCTTGGCAGAGAGGCAGATGCGCTGCATTCACCACAGAAACATCGGCTTGTTCCATCTGTGCAGAGACGGAGTCCACCTGAGACCAGAGGGAAACCAGCTTCTGCCGAGCAACCTCCGAGAAGCTATGCAGGTGGAACTCAGAAGATGAAGCAACAAATGTCCTTTTAAGGGCAGCAACAATGGCTCTTTTAAGAGCCACATTCACTCATTCAAATAAAAAGCATTTTCCAAGTGTGTGAAATTCGTTGTTCCTCACCTTACTTGATGTCAGGTTTCAGATGACTTGTTTTTAAATAAAAATGTCGATTCCTCTTATCCATTCCTTTGTAAGCATTTCAATATAACTTTCAAACCATTTAAGAATCGTGCGCTGTTTTCTGTGCTGACCACAATCCAAAACGTGCCATAAAGCAGCGGTGCTCAAACTTTTTTGTTTTGGTTTATTTATATAAAGACACAGAGAATATTACTTGCCTTACTGGATTAGAATTATAAAAAAAATAACTAGGGAATCACTAAAACGAGAGAATTATTCTTATTTGATGATACTCTCAAAACATTCCACAACAAATCCTTGAAATTGAATGATATTCAGAACAGAACACGAATAAAAAAAACGCTCTCATTACAATCAAAATGTTTTTACATTTGCGATGTATTTGGATGCTAAACTATTCTTTATTATAGGCTTTGTACTTTACTCACGCTCCAATACCGACATAGAAAATCATCCGCTTTACATGCGCAAAAATATGCTTGGAAACATCACAGTGGAGCAGTGCTTACTGTGAATGATACGAATTGTACTACTGACTATTTAAACTAGGGCTGGGCGATATGGCAAAATATATTATCACGATATTTTTTTCCATATTGATCGATATCGATATTTGTTACGATATATAATTTAATAATGTTGCCCGTTTGAAAAGTATACTGATAATGATGCCAGAAGAAACCAGAAGGTTCAATAGTTGAACTATATAGTTTATTAACATAAATAAATAACAATGCAAACATTTAACTGTGCAAACATGGATTGGTTGAGAATATATTTTGTTATAAAAGAATATTGATAAACTTTAAATCTAAATGTTAACATTTTACTTTTAGCAAACATGCTTTATCTGCCTTGACAAAACAATGCAAGTTAGCTTGCCTTGTAACTGATTATAAAATATCAAACTAAAAGCTGTGACTACAGTACTATCACATCAAATTTCTTTGGCAGGGCAGCAAACATTTCAAAATGTTTGCAGAGGTACAACCAAGACAACAAATGTAAACAAGTGAACCACAAAGTCCCTGGCAGATTTAAGTACTTAACTGTCAGATAAATAAAATATTAATTGTGTACTGGTTTTAAATATCTCAAATGTTTTAGACGTAGCAATCTGAGTAAAAAGTGCAAAATGTAAACATTGTAAAGCAGTCAGTATGCTACACCTTTCAGGTAGTGCTCATGTAACCCTAATTACCCTATTATAGGTTTTTTGCCAGAAAGACTAGTCTGCAAAACTTTTGGACGGAGTAACATTAACATGGGCCCGCATTTTCATACTCTCGGTGTGGTCGCTGGGATGGTACCTTTTCAGGTGACCGAAAAGGTTTTATTTGTGTTTCCGTCTTGGTTATCACCGACCGACGGCATATTTCGCAGACCGTCTTTATTTGCGCGTCGTCGCTTTTCAGATATCCAAACCACTTCCATATAATTGACGTCTTGTTACCTTTTTTGTCAACAATTTCCTCAGCTTTGGAAGATAGTTCGAGTTCGTCGTTTCCACTAATTTTTTCTTTACACTCACTTTCTTCACTGCAGGTAGCTCAAACAGTGCTCTGCTAGCAAATGGGCGTGTACTTAGACGCACAAGCCAAAATCTGCGTTCTGACTGGCTGTTGTCCGTTTATTTCTGCTTTGTAATAGGCTGTTAGGTCTATCCATATCGAGTAAACATGTCAAAAGTTTATCATCGTAGTCTAAATAAATATTATCGCGATGCCATATCGAGATCGTTTTATCGCCCAGCCCTAATTTAAACAGAGTAATTTTTATATGTTAGGTTTACTATTTTATTATTATATTTTATTGCGGATATAATGAACAGGCTGCGATGTCAAGATTGCAATGATGGAGTGTGTGTGTGTGTGTGTATTTGTAACCTTAAGTAATCATGGTTTATTTATTCATTTATTTATTCATTTGTTCTTTTATTTATTTATTATTTAACATGCATGTGTGCATTATTAAAAGTACCATTGCAGCAACGAGAACGGGTCTGAGCCAAATTATGTTAAAGACGTGTTCTGGTGACTGGCGTGTTTTTAAACCAATCAGATAAGAGTAAATCGAGAGTTAGCGATTAGCTCATCTGATTGGCTACATGAAGAAGGTGGACCCGCCCTCCACTTCGCACTCCCGTTGGAACTACGTCATTTCAACAACAAATGGTAGATTTATCAGAAAATTAATCAGAAAGAAAATCAATCAATTATAAAAGTGGTTGTTTGCTGCCATTTTTTTTTTGTTTTCTTAAAAATGTAAAACACAAGCATATATGTTTTATCACAGGTTTACAATAAAAATAAGAGTGTGATTTCAAAGCATTTTGAAATTTGATCATCATTCTCGGACGTTTTGATACGTTCGGATCGATCAGCCCATCCCTACTTTCTTTAGACATATGTTTCATGTGTTGGTTTTAATAAAGACTCGGAGTACTCATAAAACTCACAGAACGAAATATGCGTCACACTTCACTGCGTTCTCAACAACATGTACAAGTCTTCTTCATACGTTAAAACAACGAGAATACAGAAAATAGGCTTAGAACTCCACCTAGTGGTTATATTATAGAATTAAAGGAGAAATTACAGGAGACAGCTTTATAACTGAAATGGCTTTAACTGAAATAGACTAAAGTTTAATATAACTATTCTGATAAGTGTATATTTCCAACATCATGTTTGTGTTATCAGTTTCTGTAAGTTTTTGTGACGTGTTTCAGAAAGATAATGGCTTAGACAGAGCAATAGTTTATTTTCATCTTAACCGGACATTGAAGTTGATCACTGCAATAATTCATAATTCAATATATTGATACCCGATTTCTTTATCAACTGTTTGTTCAATTGAGACATAAGGGGTGATTTCAAAGCATTTTGAAAGTGACACACTTCCTTCTGCCAGTTGGTGGCGCTATAACTTTGACTCACAGTAGTCACATCCATGTGACACACTGCTGAAGTTTCATCGAGATCAGTTAATATATGCAAAAGTTATAACACACTTCCTTGCTTTTACGCTTCCTTTGTGTGCTTTTTGGAGCTTCAAAGTTCATTTGCAATGTGTTCCACATTCAAACCAAAATATCTGACTCTAGGTCAAAGTATGAAACCAATACCCCACTTTTGTCTGAAGGTGGCGCTACTGAGCCCCTGCACCAGGCATCAAAAAAGAAAATTCAAGTTTGAGGAGCTGCCAGAACAACAGTATTTAAGATATCAATAATCCTTTCACACATCTACATCTGCCGGGTGTTTACATTGTACACATAAAGTTTGAAGTAAATCGTGTAACAATAAGTGGGTGATTTTAAAGTATTTTGAAAGTGACACACTTCCTTCTGCCAGTTGGTGGCGCTATAACTTTGACTCACAATAGTCACATCCATGCGATCGGCCTCTTACAGCGAACACACCGCTGAAGTTTCATCGAGATCAATTAATGTATGCAGAAGTTATAACACTCTGACTGTTTCTCATTTCTCGCCATCATTTCGTTTCCTCGCCACGGCCAAACCGTTAGAGATATCAAGAATCTGCCGGCAATTTTTCATGCTCAATGTCTTGACATCATGCTGACCGAGTTTGGTGGCGATTGGTGGAATTCTCTGGGAGGAGTATTCCAAATTCCATTGCGTGCGTTTTCAAACAACCCTAAATAGACGGTTTCCTGTTGGTCTGGGGTAAAAAGTAAAAGTATGAAGGATATATGAAACGATGAGATCTATATGTGTACCCAGTTTCATATTATTACATGCAAGCGTGTTTGAGTTATAGACCAAGTTTTCGGACCCTGTTCCAGGGGCGCTGTCGAGCCCCCTGCCACGCCCGGGTACCAGCTTCAGCCCGGCCCTAATGACCGCAGGTTCTGACCCGTGTGCAAAGTTTCAAGAGTTTTTGAGCATGTTAAGAGCCCCAAAAGTGCCCCGTAAGTCGTAAAAAAAAATAATAATAATAATAATAAATATAGCTGCGAGCAGCGATGGCGAGCCAAGCCGGTGGCACCGCCACCCCGTGCCTTTAGGGTCGCTGTGCACGATGGGCAATAACGTAACCTCGCTTTGACCGTCGAGAAGACGTGTGCTGTAGAGCTCGCATCAGCGTGGGCTCTGCAAAAGTTCGCATGGAGGGCACATATCAACCACAAAGTATGCGTGAGCACCCTTCCGATACCTAAAATGAAAAATGAGACACCCTACGGTCTCATGGAGTTAATGGACACACGAAATAAGTACACAAGACTGAAAATTCATATGAAGTGTGCCATTTGAGACAGGGACAGTGCCTAGGACCGTGAACCACAATAGTCACATCTATGAGGTAATTCAAATGTAGATTAATTTTTGATGTCATAGGTCAATATCTTTTGCAGCACAAGCGTGTTAATCCAGAAGGCCAGTATTTATCCGGAGGTCTCTGTTCAGGTTTATTAATGTAATTATAATTTACGCACTGCTGAAGTTTCATCGAGATCAGTTAATGTATGCAGAAGTTATAACACACTTCCTTGCTTTTAAGCTGCCTTTATGTGCTTTTTGGAGCTTCAAAGTTCATTTGCAATGTGTTCCACATTCAAACCAAAATATCTGACTTTCTGTTGGTCTGTTTGTTCACTTGAGACATAAGAGGGTGATTTAAAAGCATTTTGAAAGTGACACACTCCCTTCTGCCAGTTGGTGGCGCTATAACTTTGTCTCACAATAGTCACATCCATGTGACACACTGCTGAAGTTTCATCGAGATCAGTTAATGTATGCAGAAGTTATAACACACTTCCTTGCTTTTATGCTGCCTTTATGTGCTTTTTGGAGCTTCAAAGTTCATTTGCAATGTGTTCCACATTCAAACCAAAATATCTGATTTTCTGTTGGTCTGTTTGTTCACTTGAGACATAAGAGGGTGATTTCAAAGCATTTTGAAAGTGACACACTTCCTTCTGCCAGTTGGTGGCGCTATAACTTTGACTCACAGTAGTCACATCCATGCGACCGGCCTCTTCCCGCAAACACACTGCTGAAGTTTCATCGAGATCAGTTAATGTATGCAGAAGTTATAACACACTCCCTTCTTTTATGTTACTTTTGATGTGCTTTTTGGAGCTTCAAAGTTAATTTGAAATGTGTTCCACATTCAAACCAAAATATCTGATTTTCTGTTGGTCTGTTTGTTCACTTGAGACATAAGAGGGTGATTTCAAAGCATTTTGAAAGTGACACACTTCCTTCTGCCAGTTGGTGGCGCTATAACTTTGACTCACAGTAGTCACATCCATGCGACCGGCCTCTTCCCGCAAACACACTGCTGAAGTTTCATCGAGATCAGTTAATGTATGCAGAAGTTATAACACACTCCCTTCTTTTATGTTACTTTTGATGTGCTTTTGGAGCTTCAAAGTTAATTTGAAATGTGTTCCACATTCAAACCAAAATATCTGACTTTCTGTTGGTCTGAGCTAATGACTGTAAATTAGAAAGTTGTTCGGCCCGACGAGATCTAGAAGTGTTCCGAGTTTCATATTATTACATGCAAGCATGTTTGATATATGGACAAGTGTTTGAATCCCATTCCAGGTGTCGCTGTCGAGCCCCCTGCCACGCCCGGGTACCAGATTCAGCCCGGCCCTGATGGCCGCGGGTTCTGACCTGTGTGCAAAGTTTCAAGAGTTTTCGAGCATGTTAAGGGCCCCAAAAGTCCCAGAAACCTTGAAAAACAATCAAACAATCAAAAAGCAAATGTAAACCCAACAGAGAACCCCCCTCCCTCCCCACACACACACACAAAAAAAAATTTGGCAGGCCCATTCTGTCAGTCAGACAGAGAGACACTGAGAGAAAAAACACAGAAAGGGAGGAGGAGGGGTCACTCAGAAAGAGAAAAATTTTAAGAAATCCACATTCAAACCACAATATCTGACTTTCTGTTGGTCGGAGCTAATGACTGTAACACACTTCATGTGTCCATTTTTAGTCATAAATCAATTTCCTCGCCACGGCCAAACCGTTCGAGATATCAAAAATCCGTCCGGAATGTAGCATCCTCAATGTCTTGACTTCATGCCGACCGAGTTTGGTGGCGATTGGATTCATTCTCTAGGAGGAATATATATAATTCCAGAGCACGTGTTTCCAAACAACCCATAATAGCCGACTTCCTGTTGGGCTGGCGTAAAACTTAGAGCACGAAAGTTGTTCGGCCCGACGAGACCTACAAGTGTACCGAGTTTCATATCATTACATGCAAGCATGGTTGATATATGGACAAGTGTTCGAATCCCATTCCAGGGGCGCTGTCGAGCCCCCTGCCACGCTCGGGTACCATCTTCGGTCCGACCCTGATGGCCGCGGGTTCCGACCCGTGTGCAAAGTTTCAAGAGTTTTCGAGCACGTTAAGGGCCCCAAAACCTTGAAAAACAAAAATAAAAGCATTTTCACTCCTCAGCAAAATCAGCACCCTCCCCCAGACACAGAGAGACGTAGGGTCAGTGAGAGAGGAGAGAAAATTCTCCAAAACATCCACATTCAAACCACGATATCTGACTTTCTGTTGGTCTGAGCTAATGACTGTAAATTAGAAAGTTGTCCGGCTCGATGAGAACAATATAATTCCTGAGTTTTGTGACTGTGGGTCAAAGTGTAAAGCAACCCCCCACTTTTGTCAAAAGGTGGCGCTACTGAGCCCCTGCACCACGCCCGTTTCTGAAACTTTGCACATGTGTACTGGCTAATAAATGTGATGAGTCTGTCGAGTTTCATGCAATTTCAAGTATGCTAAGAGTCTCAAAAGCATCAAAAAGAATATTCGAGTTTGAAGCGTTGCCGCGGCGACAGTATCGAAGATATCAATAATCCTTTCACACGTCTACATCTGCCGTGTGTTTACATTATACACCTAAAGTTTTAAGTAAATCGGGTAAAAATAAGTGGGTGATTTCAAAGCATTTTAAAAGTGACACACTTCCTTCTGCCAGTTGGTGGCGCTATAACTTTGACTGACAATAGTCACATCCATGCGATCGGCTTCTTCCAGCGATCACGCTGCTGCGGTTTCATGGAGATCAATTAATGTATGCAGAAGTTATAACACACTTCCTGTTTCTCTTTTCGCGGCATCATTTCGTTTCCTCGCCATGGCCAAACCGTTCGAGATATCAAAAATCCGCTGACCAATTTTTCATCCTCAATGTCTTGACTTCATGCTGACCGAGTTTCGTGCCCCAATAGTCATAAAAATAATAATAATAATAATAATAATTAAAGCTGCGAGCAGCGATGACGGGCCCAAGCCGGTGGCACCGCCACCCCCGTGCCTTTAGGGTTGCTGTGCACGATGGGCAATAACGTAACCTCGCTTTGACTGTCGAGAAGAAGATGTGTGCTGTAGAGCTCCAACGAACATTCGCAACGACAGCTCTCGACCTAGTTAGAAGCATTTCTTGTTTGCATGACATGTGGACTTAATAAATCCTTATCTTGAGCCAAATAAACAAGCTGACATTCAGTACAACCTGTGTCTTTTGTTTAGAACACATACAAATGTTATTTATGTACCGTTTTTGTACGGTACATAAATAAATAAAGCACCGTTTTTGAAGACTGCGCATGTGCGAACGTGCTCTACTATGTAAGAACGAGCTGATTATTGAATCTGGAAATGGGTGGGGCCTGTAACACCTTTAGGAACCAAACGTGCAACACTCATAAATACCGGTTGTAAATCACATTCCCTCACTCGTCTTTGAGATGGCTTCACGTGTTTGGATCGTCGGCAGTTCCATCATCCGCACACTGCATACTCGCTTCTGTGAGCAGCGCCTGGACGGAAACCTCGGTCTTCAGTGTGAGATCACCTGGGACGGCAGAGGAGGCAGACTCTGGGAGCAGCTGTTTCCAGCTCTGCTCTCTCTCAGGGTCAAAGCTACAGCTCCAGATATTCTCATTATTCACCTGGGAGGGAACAGTTTGTGTCGGGTGGGCCGCAACCGCCTCGATTTTCTTCGGGAAATAAAGAGTGACCTGACCGAAGTCTTACAAATGTTTCCCAGAACCAGGCTGGTGTTTTCTGGCATTTTACCCCGTCTAAATTGGAGAGGACAGACTGGCAGGACTGGCTATGGCATTGAACGAAGCCGGCGGTGGATCAACGGCGCCATGTCTGGCTTCTTGGCAGAGAGGCAGATGCGCTGCATTCACCACAGAAACATCGGCTTGTTCCATCTGTACAGAGACGGAGTCCACCTGAGACCAGAGGGAAACCAGCTTCTGCCGAGCAACCTCCGAGAAGCTCTGCAGGTGGAACTCAGAAGATTAAGCAACAAATGTCCTTTTAAGGGCAGCAACAATGGCTCTTTTAAGAGCCACATTCACTCATTCAAATAAAAAGCATTTTCCAAGTGTGTGAAATTCGTTGTTCCTCACCTTACTTGATGTCAGGTTTCAGATGACTTGTTTTTAAATAAAAATGTCGATTCCTCTTATCCATTCCTTTGTAAGCATTTCAATATAACTTTCAAACCATTTAAGAATCGTGCGCTGTTTTCTGTGCTGACCACAATCCAAAACGTGCCATAAAGCAGCGGTGCTCAAACTTTTTTGTTTTGGTTTATTTATATAAAGACACAGAGAATATTACTTGCCTTACCTGATTAGAATTATAAAAAAAATAACTAGGGAATCACTAAAACGAGAGAATTATTCTTATTTGATGATACTCTCAAAACATTCCACAACAAATCCTTGAAATTGAATGATATTCAGAACAGAACACGAATAAAAAAACGCTCTCTTTACAATCAAAATGTTTTTACATTTGCGATGTATTTGGATGCTAAACTATTCTTTATTATAGGCTTTGTACTTTACTCACGCTCCAATACCGACGTAGAAAATCATCCGCTTTACATGCGCAAAAATATGCTTGGAAACATCACAGTGGAGCGGTGCTTACTGTGAATGATACGAATTGTACTACTGACTATTTAAACTAGGGCTGGGCGATATGGCAAAATATATTATCACGATATTTTTTCCATATTGATCGATATCGATATTTGTTACGATATATAATTTAATAATGCTGCCCGTTTGAAAAGTATACTGATAATGATGCCTGAAGAAACCAGAAGGTTCAATAGTTGAACTATATAGTTTATTAACATAAATAAATAACAATGCAAACATTTAACTGTGCAAACGTGGATTGGTTGAGAATATATTTTGTTATAAAAGAATATTGATAAACTTTAAATGTAAATGTTAACATTTTACTTTTAGCAAACATGCTTTATCTGCCTTGACAAAACAATGCAAGTTAGCTTGCCTTGTAACTGATTATAAAATATCAAACTAAAAGCTGTGACTACAGTACTATCACATCAAATTTCTTTGGCAGGGCAGCAAACATTTCAAAATGTTTGCAGAGGTACAACCAAGACAACAAATGTAAACAAGTGAACCACAAAGTCCCTGGCAGATTTAAGTACTTAACTGTCAAATAAATAAAATATTAATTGTGTACTGGTTTTAAATATCTCAAATGTTTTAGAGGTAGCAATCTGAGTAAAAAGTGCAAAATGTAAACATTGTAAACCAGTCACTATGCTACACCTTTTAGGTAGTGCTCATGTAACCCTAATTACCCTATTATAGGTTTTTTGCCAGAAAGACTAGTCTGCAAAACTTTTGGACGGAGTAACATTAACATGGGCCCGCATTTTCATACTCTCGGTGTGGTCGCTGGGATGGTACCTTTTCAGGTGACCGAAAAGGTTTTATTTGTGTTTCCCGTTTTGGTTATCACCGACCGACGGCATATTTCGCGAGACCGTCTTTATTTGCGCGTCGTCGCTTTTCAGATATCCAAACCACTTCCATATAATTGACGTCTTGTTACCTTTTTTGTCAACAATTTCCTCAGCTTTGGAAGATAGTTCGAGTTCGTCGTTTCCATTCATTTTTTCTTTACACTCACTTTCTTCACTGCCGGTAGCTCAAACAGTGCTCTGCTAGCAAATGGGCGTGTACTTAGACGCACAAGCCAAAATCTGCGTTCTGACTGGCTGTTGTCCGTTTATTTCTGCTTTGTAATAGGCTGTTAGGTCTATCCATATCGAGTAAACATGTCAAAAGTTTATCATCGTAGTCTAAATAAATATTATCGCGATGCCATATCGAGATCGTTTTATCGCCCAGCCCTAATTTAAACAGAGTAATTTTTATATGTTAGGTTTACTATTTTATTATTATATTTTATTGCGGCTATAATGAACAGGCTGCGATGTCAAGATTGCAATGATGGAGTGTGTGTGTGTGTGTGTGTATTTGTAACCTTAAGTAATCATGGTTTATTTATTCATTTATTTATTCATTTGTTCTTTTATTTATTTATTATTTAACATGCATGTGTGCATTATTAAAAGTATCATTGCAGCAACGAGAACGGGTCTGAGCCAAATTATGTTAAAGATGTGTTCTGGTGACTGGCGTGTTTTTAAACCAATCAGATAAGAGTAAATCGAGAGTTAGCGATTAGCTCATCTGATTGGCTACATGAAGAAGGTGGACCCGCCCTCCACTTCGCACTCCCGTTGGAACTACGTCATTTCAACAACAAATGGTAGATTTATCAGAAAATTAATCAGAAAGAAAATCAATCGCAAAGATCGCAAAACAATAATTATAAAAGTGGTTGTTTGCTGCCATTTTTTTTGTTTTCTTAAAAATGTAAAACACAAGCATATATGTTTTATCACAGGTTTACAATAAAAATAAGAGTGTGATTTCAAAGCATTTTGAAATTTGATCATCATTCTCGGACGTTTTGATACGTTCGGATCGATCAGCCCATCCCTACTTTCTTTAGACATATGTTTCATGTGCTGGTTTTAATAAAGACTCGGAGTACTCATAAAACTCACAGAACGAAATATGCGTCACACTTTACTGCGTTCTCAACAACATGTACAAGTCTTCTTCATACGTTAAAACAACGAGAATACAGAAAATAGGCTTAGAACTCCACCTAGTGGTTATATTATAGAATTAAAGGAGAAATTACATGAGACAGCTTTATAACTGAAATGGCTTTAACTGAAATAGACTAAAGTTTAATATAACTATTCTGATAAGTGTATATTTCCAACATCATGTTTGTGTTATCAGTTTCTGTAAGTTTTTGTGACGTGTTTCAGAAAGATAATGGCTTAGACAGAGCAATAGTTTATTTTCATCTTAACCGGACATTAAAGTTGATCACTGCAATAATTCATAATTCAATATATTGATACCCGATTTCTTTATCAACTGTTTGTTCAATTGAGACATAAGGGGTGATTTCAAAGCATTTTGAAAGTGACACACTTCCTTCTGCCAGTTGGTGGCGCTATAACTTTGACTCACAGTAGTCACATCCATGTGACACACTGCTGAAGTTTCATCGAGATCAGTTAATATATGCAAAAGTTATAACACACTTCCTTGCTTTTATGCTTCCTTTGTGTGCTTTTTGGAGCTTCAAAGTTCATTTGCAATGTGTTCCACATTCAAACCAAAATATCTGACTCTAGGTCAAAGTATGAAACCAATACCCCACTTTTGTCTGAAGGTGGCGCTACTGAGCCCCTGCACCAGGCATCAAAAAAGAAAATTCAAGTTTGAAGAGCTGCCACAACAACAGTATTTAAGATATCAATAATCCTTTCACACGTCTACATCTGCCGGGTGTTTACATTATACACATAAAGTTTGAAGTAAATCGTGTAACAATAAGTGGGTGATTTTAAAGCATTTTGAAAGTGACACACTTCCTTCTGCCAGTTGGTGGTGCTATAACTTTGACTCACAATAGTCACATCCATGCGATCGGCCTCTTACAGCGAACACACCGCTGAAGTTTCATCGAGATCAATTAATGTATGCAGAAGTTATAACACTCTGACTGTTTCTCGCCATCATTTCGTTTCCTCGCCACAGCCAAACCGTTAGAGATATCAAAAATCTGCCGGCAATTTTTCATGCTCAATGTCTTGACATCATGCTGACCGAGTTTGGTGGCGATTGGTGGAATTCTCTGGGAGGAGTATTCCAAATTCCATTGCGTGCGTTTTTCAAACAACCCTAAATAGACGGTTTCCTGTTGGTCTGGGGTAAAAAGTAAAAGTATGAAGGATATATGAAACGATGAGATCTATATGTGTACCGAGTTTCATATTATTACATGCAAGCGTGTTTGAGTTATAGACCAAGTTTTCGGACCCTGTTCCAGGGGCGCTGTCGAGACCCCTGCCACGCCCGGGTACCAGCTTCAGCCCGGCCCTAATGACCGCAGGTTCTGACCCGTGTGCAAAGTTTCAAGAGTTTTTGAGCATGTTAAGAGCCCAAAAAGTGCCCCGTAAGTCGTAAAAAAAAAAAATAATAATAATAATAATAATAATAATAATAATAATTAAAGCTGCGAGCAGCGATGACGGGCCCAAGCCGGTGGCACCGCCACCCCTGGGCCTTTAGGGTCGCCGCGCACGACGGGCAATAACGTAAGCTCGCTTCGACCGTCGAGAAGATGTGTGCAAATTCCAAGAAATCCACATTCAAACCAAAATATCTGACTTTCTGTTGGTCTGTTTGTTCACTTGAGACATAAGGGGGTGATTTAAAAGCATTTTGAAAGTGACACACTTCCTTCTGCCAGTTGGTGGCGCTATAACTGACTCACAATAGCAACATCCATGCGATCGGCCTCTTACAGCGAACACACTGCTGAAGTTTCAGTCGAGATCAATTAATGTATGCAGAAGTTATAACAGACTTCCTGTTTCTCTTACTGCCTTCTGCCAGTTATTATAGGCTTTGTACTTTACTCACGCTCCAATACCGACGTAGAAAATCATCCTCTTTGCATGCGCAAAAATATGCTTGGAAACATCACAGTGGAGCGGTGCTTACTGTGAATGATACTGAATTGTACTACTGACTATTTAAACAGAGTAATTTTTATATGGTAGGTTTACTATTTTATTATTATATTTTATTGCGGCTATAATGAACAGGCTGCAATGTCAAGATTGCAATGATGGAGTGTGTGTGTGTGTGTATTTGTAACCTTAAAGGGGTCATATAATGCCATTTTTGTACAAGTTAATATGAATCTTTAGGGTCTAAATGAAAACTTTGTAATATACTTTTATTAAAAATTCTCATTAGTGTTTTAAGAAAACACAAATTTTAACTGCTCAAAAACAGCTCCGTTTTCAGCACGCCGTTTCAGTGCATATGACTTTAAATGATAATGAGGTTTGGTCACCCCGCCCCTCCCTCCGTTCTGGGGAATTGTAGTCTTGAATCATATGCATTTGCAAGATGTAAACAGTATTTTGCCAGTATTGTGTTACCATTCATCTTCATGCAGTTATAACTGTTTTTTTTACATTACTTCTTAATCAGTAACATACAAGTAAACCAGGTGTAACTTAGTGTTACCATGTTAACTGTAACACCTGCGTACACAGTTTTTAATAACACAATAACCATAACGCGTTGTTCATTATAAACGTGTGATTATGAATTATATTGAGAACGTCGTAGCGTTATGGAAAACATGCCGTAATGTACCCTGAGTGTAAACATTAGCCACATGCAGTTTAGCGTTGTTTTGGTTGAACTCACCTCTGAGTGCTGCTTTACCTGCAGTTGAGCGTTGTTAAACTCACCGATGAATGGTGTTGTACGCCACAATGAGCGTTGTTAAACTCACCGATGAATGCGGTTGCCTATGAACGCGCTAAACCTTTGCTGAGAGGGCACTTTGATATCAGATTGTGAGGGTTTTTAAAAATAAAAAAACTGTTGGAGGGTCAGATAAAGATGATCTGGGGGCCACCATTATACTAGCCCTGCCATAGATCATTCATTGTAGCCTATTCCTTTTTATTTTTATTTATTGCAGTCTCGACCCATTCGCAGCAGACGAAAAACGTACGTGCAGGTCCAGCTGTTTCGTTTTGGTGGTGCGATGAAGACTTTCGTCGAACATCAGCACGAACGGTCCCGTGATTTTGGAAATTAGTCATCATCCGCTATTCCAAAGCGCGTAATGGCTGATGGCTGTAGTTTGCTGGAGACCCTTGACAGCAGTTAGATATTTTTCACTTTTTGAATGAGACTCCAGCGCCCGTACACCCAACATTCCCAATTTAATAGCTTTCTTGCATAAGCAGTAGGCTTCAAATGCGTTATTTGCAACTGGGTTTAACCAAGCACGAAATTCAGATTTTTCAAGCCAAGTATCACTAAACTTGCACTTCCTCATAGCTGAATAAAATCCGTTTAACGTCTTTCTGTTGTATCCGAGAGACTCGCGCCAATAACACGAAAGCTCAAAGCTGGCTGTTGCATGTTGGTCTATTTTGTAGTCATAATACAGCGAATTATATTTGGACTAGCGAAATAAGAAACTACAACACCACGGAAGTAAAAAAAAGAAACATTCCAAAGCGCTGCGGAAGCATTTAAATGAGATTTACATGGACGTAGGAAAATTAAGACCTGTTAAAAATTATTTAAGACCTAGAACACAATACTTCAGCAAATTTAAGACTTTTTAAGGCCTTAAATTGTGATTTTGAAATTTCAGACTTTTTAAGACTTTTTAAGACCCCGCGGAATCCCTGTTTTTTTTTTTTTTTGTAGAGTATTTTTTTATTGTATCACCAAAGCAATGACGCTCACGACTCCCGTTGAAGTATCCAGCATCTCTAAGGTCTGCAAATAACTCCATCCAGAACTGAGACCTATATACATTTTGAAGAGTCCTCAAGCTGATGCTTACACCGTGTACAGCGTACGAGTGGCCCTCGTTAAAATATTGAACGCAATGATGCAGTATGTCTTGTTTTTCCGTCTGGTCCGCGTCTTTTAAAATCTCCAAACACCGTTCTCAACAGTCAACACGTACAAGTGTTCTTCTTACGTTAAAACAACGAGAATACAGAAAATGTGCTTAGACCTCCATCTAGTGGTTATATTATAGAATTAAAGGAGAAATTACATATGAGACAGCTTTATAACTGAAATAGACAAGTTTAATATAACTATTCTGATAAGTGTATATTTCCAACGTCATGTTTGTGTTATCCGTTTCTGTAAGTTTTTGTGACGTGTTTCAGAAAGATAATTGCTTAGACAGAGTAATAGTTTATTTTCATCTTAACCGGACATCACAGTTGATCAGTGAAATAATTCATAATTCAATATATTGATACCGATTTCTTTATCAACTGTTTGTTCAATTGAGACATAAGGGGTGAATTCAAAGCATTTTGAAAGTGACACACTTCCTTCTGCCAGTTGGTGGCGCTATAACTTTGACTCACAATAGTCACATCCACGCGACCGGCCTCTTCAAGTGAAGAAACTGCTTAAGTTTCATCGAGATCAAGTAATGTATGCAGAAGTTATAACACACTTCCTTGCTGTTTAAGCTTCATTTATGTGCTTTTTGAGCTTCAAAGTTCTTGTGCAATGTGTTCCACATTCAAACCAAAATATCTGACTGTAGGTCAAAGTATGAAACCAATACCCCACTTTTGTCTGAAGGTGGCGCTACTGAGCCCCTGCACCAGGCATCAAAAAGAAAATTCAAGTTTGAAGAGCTGCCGCGACAGCAGTATTTAAGATATCAATAATTCTTTCACACGTCTACATCTGCCGTGTGTTTACATTATACACCTAAAGTTTGAAGTAAATCGTGTAACAATAAGTGGGTGATTTTAAAGCATTTTGAAAGTGACACACTTCCTTCTGCCAGTTGGTGGCGCTATAACTTTGACTCACAATAGTCACATCCATGCGATCGGCCTCTTACAGCGAACACACCGCTGAAGTTTCATCGAGATCAATTAATGTATGTAGAAGTTATAACACTCTGACTGTTTCTCGTTTCTCGCCATCATTTCGTTTCCTCGCCACGGCCAAACCGTTGGAGATATCAATAATCTGCCGGCAATTTTTCATGGTCATTGTCTTGACATCATGCTGACCGAGTTTGGTGGCAATTGGTGGAGTTCTCTGGGAGGAGTATTCCAAATTCCATTGCGTGCGTTTTTCAAACAACCCTAAATAGACGGTTTCCTGTTGGTCTGGGGTAAAAAGTGAAAGTATGAAGGATATATGAAATGATGAGATCTATATGTGTACCGAGTTTCATATTATTACATGCAAGCGTGTTTGAGTTATAGACCAAGTTTTTGGCCCCTGTTCCAGGGGGCGCTGTCGAGCCCCCCTGCCACGCCCGGGTACCAGCTTCAGGCCGGCCCTAATGACCGCAGGTTCTGACCCGTGTGCAAAGTTTCAAGAGTTTTTGAGCATGTTAAGAGCCCCAAAAGTGCCCCGTAAGTCGTAAAAAAAATAATAATAATAATAATAATAATAATAATCCTAACGAAAACAATAGGGTCCTACGCACTTTGTGCTTGGGCCCTAATAATTAAAGCTGCGAGCAGCGATGACGGGCCCAAGCCGGTGGCACCGCCACCCCCGTGCCTTTATGGTTGCTGTGCACGATGGGCAATAACGTAACCTCGCTTTGACTGTCGAGAAGAAGATGTGTGCTGTAGAGCTCCAACGAACATTCGCAATGACAGCTCTCGACCTAGTTAGAAGCATTTCTTGTTTGCATGACATGTGGACTTAATAAATCCTTATCTTGAGCCAAATAAACAAGCTGACATTCAGTACAACCTGTGTCTTTTGTTTAGAACACATACAAATGTTATTTATGTACCGTTTTTGTACGGTACATAAATAAATAAAGCACCGTTTTTGAAGACTGCGCATGTGCGAACGTGCTCTACTATGTAAGAACGAGCCGATTATTGAATCTGGAAATGGGTGGGGCCTGTAACACCTTTAGGAAACAAACGTGCAACACTCATAAATACCGGTTGTAAAACACATTCCCTCACTCGTCTTTGAGATGGCTTCACGTGTTTGGATCGTCGGCAGTTCCATCATCCGCACACTGCATACTCGCTTCTGTGAGCAGCGCCTGGACGGAAACCTCGGTCTTCAGTGTGAGATCACCTGGGACGGCAGAGGAGGCAGACTCTGGGAGCAGCTGTTTCCAGCTCTGCGCTCTCTCAGGGCCAAAGCTACAACTCCAGATATTCTCATTATTCACCTGGGAGGGAACAGTTTGTCGGGTGGGCCGCAACCGCCTCGATTTTCTTCGGGAAATAAAGAGTGACCTGACCGAAGTCTTACAAATGTTTCCCAGAACCAGGCTGGTGTTTTCTGGCATTTTACCCCGTCTAAATTGGAGAGGACAGACTGGCAGGACTGGCTATGGCATTGAACGAAGCCAGCGGTGGATCAACGGCGCCATGTCTGGCTTCTTGGCAGAGAGGCAGATGCGCTGCATTCACCACAGAAACATCGGCTTGTTCCATCTGTGCAGAGACGGAGTCCACCTGAGACCAGAGGGAAACCAGCTTCTGCCGAGTAACCTCCGAGAAGCTCTGCAGGTGGAACTCAGAAGATGAAGCAACAAATGTCCTTTTAAGGGCAGCAACAATGGCTCTTTTAAGAGCCACATTCACTCATTCAAATAAAAAGCATTTTCCAAGTGTGTGAAATTCGTTGTTCCTCACCTTACTTGATGTCAGGTTTCAGATGACTTGTTTTTAAATAAAAATGTCGATTCCTCTTATCCATTCCTTTGTAAGCATTTCAATATAACTTTCAAACCATTTAAGAATCGTGCGCTGTTTTCTGTGCTGACCACAATCCAAAACGTGCCATAAAGCAGCGGTGCTCAAACTTTTTTGTTTTGGTTTATTTATATAAAGACACAGAGAATATTACTTGCCTTACCTGATTAGAATTATAAAAAAAATAACTAGGGAATCACTAAAACGAGAGACTTATTCTTATTTGATGATACTCTCAAAACATTCCACAACAAATCCTTGAAATTGAATGATATTCAGAACAGAACACGAATAAAAAAACGCTCTCTTTACAATCAAAATGTTTTTACATTTGCGATGTATTTGGATGCTAAACTATTCTTTATTATAGGCTTTGTACTTTACTCACGCTCCAATACCGACGTAGAAAATCATCCGCTTTACATGCGTAAAAATATGCTTGGAAACATCACAGTGGAGCGGTGCTTACTGTGAATGATACTGAATTGTACTACTGACTATTTAAACTAGGGCTGGGCGATATGGCAAAATATATTATCACGATATTTCTTTCCATATTGATCGATATCGATATTTGTTACGATATATAATTTAATAATGCTGCCCGTTTGAAAAGTATACTGATAATGATGCCTGAAGAAACCAGAAGGTTCAATAGTTGAACTATATAGTTTATTAACATAAATAAATAACAATGCAAACATTTAACTGTGCAAACATGGATTGGTTGAGAATATATTTTGTTATAAAAGAATATTGATAAACTTTAAATGTAAATGTTAACATTTTACTTTTAGCAAACATGCTTTATCTGCCTTGACAAAACAATGCAAGTTAGCTTGCCTTGTAACTGATTATAAAATATCAAACTAAAAGCTGTGACTACAGTACTATCACATCAAATTTCTTTGGCAGGGCAGCAAACATTTCAAAATGTTTGCAGAGGTACAACCAAGACAACAAATGTAAACAAGTGAACCACAAAGTCCCTGGCAGATTTAAGTACTTAACTGTCAGATAAATAAAATATTAATTGTGTACTGGTTTTAAATATCTCAAATGTTTTAGAGGTAGCAATCTGAGTAAAAAGTGCAAAATGTAAACATTGTAAACCAGTCACTATGCTACACCTTTTAGGTAGTGCTCGTCATATGTAACCCTAATTACCCTATTATAGGTTTTTTGCCAGAAAGACTAGTCTGCAAAACTTTTGGACGGAGTAACATTAACATGGGCCCGCATTTTCATACTCTCGGTGTGGTCGCTGGGATGGTACCTTTTCAGGTGACCGAAAAGGTTTTATTTGTTGTGTTTCCGTCTTGGTTATCACCGACCGACGGCATATTTCGCAGACCGTCTTTATTTGCGCGTCGTCGCTTTTCAGATATCCAAACCACTTCCATATAATTGACGTCTTGTTACCTTTTTTGTCAACAATTTCCTCAGCTTTGGAAGATAGTTCGAGTTCGTCGTTTCCACTCATTTTTCTTTACACTCACTTTCTTCACTGCCGGTAGCTCAAACAGTGCTCTGCTAGCAAATGGGCGTGTACTTAGACGCACAAGCCAAAATCTGCGTTCTGACTGGCTGTTGTCCGTTTATTTCTGCTTTGTAATAGGCTGTTAGGTCTATCCATATCGAGTAAACATGTCAAAAGTTTATCATCGTAGTCTAAATAAATATTATCGCGATGCCATATCGAGATCGTTTTATCGCCCAGCCCTAATTTAAACAGTAATTTTTATATGTTAGGTTTACTATTTTATTATTATATTTTATTGCGGATATAATGAACAGGCTGCGATGTCAAGATTGCAATGATGGAGTGTGTGTGTGTGTGTGTATTTGTAACCTTAAGTAATCATGGTTTATTTATTCATTTATTTATTCATTTGTTCTTTTATTTATTTATTATTTAACATGCATGTGTGCATTATTAAAAGTACCATTGCAGCAACGAGAACGGGTCTGAGCCAAATTATGTTAAAGATGTGTTCTGGTGACTGGCGTGTTTTTAAACCAATCAGATAAGAGTAAATCGAGAGTTAGCGATTAGCTCATATGATTGGCTACATGAAGAAGGTGGACCCGCCCTCCACTTCGCGCTCCCGTTGGAACTACGTCATTTCAACAACAAATGGTAGATTTATCAGAAAATTAATCAGAAAGAAAATCAATCGCAAAGATCGCAAAACAATAATTATAAAAGTGGTTGTTTGCTGCCATTTTTTTTTTGTTTTCTTAAAAATGTAAAACACAAGCATATATGTTTTATCACAGGGTTAAATAAAAATAAGAGTGTGATTTCAAAGCATTTTGAAATTTGATCATCATTCTCGGACGTTTTGATACGTTCGGATCGATCAGCCCATCCCTACTTTCTTTAGACATATGTTTCATGTGTTGGTTTTAATAAAGACTCGGAGTACTCATAAAACTCACAGAACGAAATATGTGTCACACTTTACTGCGTTCTCAACAACATGTACAAGTCTTCTTCATACGTTAAAACAACGAGAATACAGAAAATAGGCTTAGAACTCCACCTAGTGGTTATATTATAGAATTAAAGGAGAAATTACATGAGACAGCTTTATAACTGAAATGGCTTTAACTGAAATAGACTAAAGTTTAATATAACTATTCTGATAAGTGTATATTTCCAACATCATGTTTGTGTTATCAGTTTCTGTAAGTTTTTGTGACGTGTTTCAGAAAGATAATGGCTTAGACAGAGCAATAGTTTATTTTCATCTTAACCGGACATTAAAGTTGATCACTGCAATAATTCATAATTCAATATATTGATACCCGATTTCTTTATCAACTGTTTGTTCAATTGAGACATAAGGGGTGATTTCAAAGCATTTTGAAAGTGACACACTTCCTTCTGCCAGTTGGTGGCGCTATAACTTTGACTCACAGTAGTCACATCCATGTGACACACTGCTGAAGTTTCATCGAGATCAGTTAATATATGCAAAAGTTATAACACACTTCCTTGCTTTTATGCTTCCTTTGTGTGCTTTTTGGAGCTTCAAAGTTCATTTGCAATGTGTTCCACATTCAAACCAAAATATCTGACTCTAGGTCAAAGTATGAAACCAATACCCCACTTTTGTCTGAAGGTGGCGCTACTGAGCCCCTGCACCAGGCATCAAAAAAGAAAATTCAAGTTTGAAGAGCTGCCACAACAACAGTATTTAAGATATCAATAATCCTTTCACACGTCTACATCTGCCGGGTGTTTACATTATACACATAAAGTTTGAAGTAAATCGTGTAACAATAAGTGGGTGATTTTAAAGCGACACACTTCCTTCTGCCAGTTGTTGGCGCTATAACTTTGACTCACAATAGTCACATCCATGCGATCGGCCTCTTACAGCGAACACACCGCTGAAGTTTCATCGAGATCAATTAATGTATGCAGAAGTTAGAACACTCTGACTGTTTCTCGTTTCTCGCCATCATTTCGTTTCCTCGCCACGGCCAAACCGTTAGAGATATCAAAAATCTGCCGGCAATTTTTCATGCTCAATGTCTTGACATCATGCTGACCGAGTTTGGTGGCGATTGGTGGAATTCTCTGGGAGGAGTATTCCAAATTCCATTGCGTGCGTTTTTCAAACAACCCTAAATAGACGGTTTCCTGTTGGTCTGGGGTAAAAAGTAAAAGTATGAAGGATATATGAAACGATGAGATCTATATGTGTACCCAGTTTCATATTATTACATGCAAGCGTGTTTGAGTTATAGACCAAGTTTTCGGACCCTGTTCCAGGGGCGCTGTCGAGCCCCCCTGCCACGCCCGGGTACCAGCTTCATCCCGGCCCTAATGACCGCAGGTTCTGACCCGTGTGCAAAGTTTCAAGAGTTTTTGAGCATGTTAAGAGCCCCAAAAGTGCCCCGTAAGTCGTAAAAAAAAAAATAATAATAATAATAATAAATATAGCTGCGAGCAGCGATGGCGGGCCCAAGCCGGTGGCACCGCCACCCCCGTGCCTTTAGGGTTGCTGTGCACGATGGGCAATAACGTAACCTCGCTTTGACTGTTGAGAAGATGTGTGCTGTAGAGCTCGCATCAGTGTGTGCTCTGCAAAAGTGCGCATCGAGGGCACATATCGACCACAAAGTATGCGTGAGCACCCTTCCGATACATAAAATGAAAAATGAGACACCCTACGGTCTCATGGAGTTAATGGACACATGAAATAAGTACACAAGACTGAAAATTCATATGAAGTGTGCCATTTAGGACAGGACCAATGACTGTGAACCACAATAGTCACATCTATGAGATAATTCAAATGTAGAATAATTTTTGATGTCATAGGTCAATATCTTTTGCAGCACTTAAATGTGTTAATCCAGAAGGCCAGTATTTATCTGGAGGTCTTTGTACAGGTTTATCAATGTAATTATAATTTACGCTTATGTGTTCCTATGATATGCAATGGAAGTACATTTTTATGTTTAACATGGGTGTATTCACAATACATAGCATACGATATAATATCTTAAGATTATTTATCATTATGTTAAGTACATCACACAAATGTGACTGTATTCACCTGTAATGTCTCCAATAAGTACAGTATATTGGCCTGTATGGCCATGATATATTGCCTTAGCTAGACTTTAGCTAACCTGTTACATTAGCTAGTAGCTCATGAGTCATGAATGTTAGCAAGACACAAGTTAACTATATTTGCTTTTGGCTAATTAGCTGTATAGTCGAGGCACTGTACACCACGCTGAGAGAGGGAGGGAGGGCGGGCAGGCATCGACAAAATCTCATCTACCGACCTGATGTTTTGATTTTTTATTTAATAAATATATTTGTTTGACAGGAAGCTGTGCGCAAACAGGAATATATATATTAATTTATTTATAAAAAATAAACACCCCAGAAAAAAGGGCACTTTCTCTCGAGGAAGAAAAAGGGCAGGTGCTCAAGCCCCTTTGATGTCTATGTGTGCACGTGCCTGAGGGTGAGTAAATGATGAGAGAAATATATTTTTGGGGTAAACTCATTTTATTTGAAAGACTATCTAGGTACATAATAACACTGCATTGCTGTGACTGTTTATAAATTTAAAAATGTACAAGCTCACACTTTAAATGGTCAGTTTGATTTTTAAATCATTAAAATAGCAACAGATCAGAGAAAAAAAGGAGATTGAGTGATTATTTTTACATTTTACATGCCATTCAAAAACGTGGCATTTTACAGCGTAAGAGAGAAATTAAAAAACTTAAAATAATACCATTTGTACTTTTCAATGACTTGGGATGTCTATGTTCAGGGCGAAGGCTAAATTGTTACTGTCTCTTTAAGAGGGTTTTATCGCATGATACGATATTCAAGGCACAGTTCAGTTTAATCTTTTGAGAACTGAGAAGTATCATTATTTTCGTTTTGTGCCGTGCTTGTTGCATCTGTATTCATTGTGAGATGATAAAATACAGACTGCGTGAATGGCTGATTTTGTTCACTTGAATTTTGTGACGTGTTTCAGAAAAATAATCGCGAAGACAGAGACAGCGCAGCCGGTTTATTTTCTTTATTTTACAAAAGCACAAGGTTTTGTTGTTATTTTAAGTGTACACAAATAAAAGTACGACTTTCATAGTTTGTGATGATGTATTAAATGTATCAGTATGGGCACAAATAACGCAGTATTTTGTTTAAGTTGTTTCCGCTGTTTCGAGAGAAAAATATAGCAGGACGTCACCTGGAATAATGCCAGAATTTAATATAATTATACCAGATTTCTTTCTCAACTGTTTGTTCACTTGAGACATAACAGACTCCTCAATATATCATGTATTTTTACACTTTGTTGTATGAAATTGTCCGTTCAGACGCAAGCAGCAGCGAAAGCGAAATCTCATCGGCGTTCGAGCGAAGCGTTAGACACGACGCGGCTCGATCGCTGTGTCACTCAATCTGCTCGCAAACATGTACTTGAGTTGTTTTCACATTTGTTGAGTTGAATAGTGTAAAATCGCTTGAATGTTCAAACAGGCAAACATTGTATACAACCGACAAACCTTCGTGAAGATGCGAGCAAAGTTGAAAAGGCAACTTTAAATCGAACGTCAATTAACTCTCCTCTCTCGTTCGGCTTAAAGCCAAAATGTTCCCACACCGGAGCTGAAGATTGCGGCTTTGAAATCAATTCCATGTTGGACTCGTTCTTCCTAACTGGCTCGCCGAAGATGTCACGAAACAGAACACTTTCAAATGCAGTTGGTCGCCTTCTCTTCACCTGACGGTGTCCGCTCTCTCTCTCTCTCTCTCTCTCTCTCTCTCTCTCTCTCTCTGTGTGTGTGTGTGGACACGCTGCCTGAGCCCCGCCTCCGACACAGAGTGCAGACAAGATGACAGAGGCAGCGCGATCAACTAAAATGTTGGTGACATTCATTTGAATGTAAAAATGAATCTGATTATTATTTTTAATAATAAAACAAATGATCAGTTGCAATATATCGCGGCACCAAAAATGATCGCGCTCATTTCCATATATCATGCGATAAGTCGATATATTGACTATCGCGACAGCTCTAGTCAGACAACCCTAAAACAACATCATACTCGGAAGTTTTGATACGTTCGCATCGATCAGCCCATCCCTACTTTCTTTAGACATATGTTTCATGTGTTGGTTTTAAGAAAGACTCGGAGTACTCATAAAACTCACAGAACGAAATATGCGTCACACTTTACTGCGTTCTCAACAACATGTAAGTCTTCTTCATACGTTAAAACAACGAGAATACAGAAAATAGGCTTAGAACTCCACCTAGTGGTTATATTATAGAATTAAAGGAGAAATTACATGAGACAGCTTTATAACTTAAATGGCTTTAACTGAATTAGACTAAAGTTTAATATAACTATTCTGATAAGTGTATATTTCCAACATCATGTTTGTGTTATCCGTTTCTGTAAGTTTTTGTGACGTGTTTCAGAAAGATAATCGCTTAGACAGAGCGATAGTTTATTTTCATCTTAACCGGACATCACAGTTGATCACTGAAATAATTCATAATTCAATATATTGATACCCGATTTCTTTATCAACTGTTTGTTCAATTGAGACATAAGGGGTGATTTCAAAGCATTTTGAAAGTGACACACTTCCTTCTGCCAGTTGGTGGCGCTATAACTTTGACTCACAGTAGTCACATCCATGTGACACACTGCTGAAGTTTCATCGAGATCAGTTACTGTATGCAAAAGTTATAACACACTTCCTTGCTTTTATGCTTCCTTTGTGTGCTTTTTGGAGCTTCAAAGTTCATTTACAATGTGTTCCACATTCAAACCAAAATATCTGACTTTCTGTTGGTCTGTTTGTTCACTTGAGACATAAGAGGGTGATTTCAAAGCATTTTGAAAGTGACACACTTCCTTCTGCCAGTTGGTGGCGCTATAACGTTGACTCACAATAGTCACATCCATGCGACCGGCCTCTTCCCACAAACACACTGCTGAAGTTTCATCGAGATCAGTTAATGTATGCAGAAGTTATATCACACTCCCTTCTTTTATGTTACTTTTGATGTGCTTTTTGGAGCTTCAAAGTTAATTTGAAATGTGTTCCACATTCAAACCAAAATATCTGACTTTCTGTTGGTCTGAGCTAATGACTGTAAATTAGAAAGTTGTTCGGCCCGACGAGATCTAGAAGTGTTCCGAGTTTCATATTATTACATGCAAGCATGTTTGATATATGGACAAGTGTTTGAATCCCATTCCAGGTGTCGCTGTCGAGCCCCCTGCCACGCTCGGGTACCAGATTCAGCCCTGATGGCCGCGGGTTCTGACCTGTGGGCAAAGTTTCAAGAGTTTTCGAGCATGTTAAGGGCCCCAAAAGTCCCAGAAACCTTGAAAAACAATCAAACAATCAAAAAGCAAATCTAAACCCAACAGAGACCCCCTCCCTCCCCACACACACACACACACACACAAAAAAAAATTTGGCAGGCCCATTCTGTCTGTCAGACAGAGAGACACTGAGAGAAAAAACACAGAAAGGGAGGAGGAGGGTCACTCAGAAAGAGAAAAATTTTAAGAAATCCACATTCAAACCACAATATCTGACTTTCTGTTGGTCGGAGCTAATGACTGTAAATTAGAAAGTTGTTCGGCTCGACGAGAACAATATACACGCCGAGTTTTGTAACTGTAGATAGAACTAAGTTATAACACACTTCATGTGTCCTTTTTAGTCATAAATCAATTTCCTCGCCACGGCCAAACCGTTCGAGATATCAAAAATCCGTCCGAATGTAGCATCCTCAATGTCTTGACTTCATGCCGACCGAGTTTGGTGGCGATTGGATTCATTCTCTAGGCGGAATATATATAATTCCAGAGCATGTGTTTCCAAACAACCCATAATAGCCGACTTCCTGTTGGGCTGGCGTAAAACTTAGAGCACGAAAGTTGTTTGGCCCGACGAGATCTACAAGTGTACCGAGTTTCATATCATTACATGCAAGCATGTTTGATATATGGACAAGTGTTCGAATCCCATTCCAGGGGCGCTGTCGAGCCCCCTGCCACGCCCGGTACCATCTTCGGTCCGACCCTGATGGCCGCGGGTTCCGACCCGTGTGCAAAGTTTCAAGAGTTTTCGAGCACGTTAAGGGCCCCAAAACCTCGAAAAACAAAAATAAAAGCATTTTCACTCCTCAGCAAAATCAGCACCCTCCCCCCAGACACAGAGAGACGTAGGGTCAGTGAGAGAGGGAGAGAAAATTCTCCAAAACATCCACATTCAAACCACAATATCTGACTTTCTGTTGGTCTGAGCTAATGACTGTAAATTAGAAAGTTGTCCGGCTCGATGAGAACAATATAATTCCTGAGTTTTGTGACTGTGGGTCAAAGTGTAAAGCAACCCCCCCACTTTTGTCAAAAGGTGGCGCTACTGAGCCCCTGCACCACGCCCATTTCTGAAACTTTGCACATGTGTACTGGCTAATAAATGTGATGTGTCTGTCGAGTTTCATGCAATTTCAAGTATGCTAAGAGTCTCAAAAGCATCAAAAAAGAATATTCGAGTTAGAAGCGTTGCCGCGGCGACAGTATCGAAGATATCAATAATCCTTTCACATGTCTACATCTGCCGTGTGTTTACATTATACACCTGAAGTTTTAAGTAAATCGGGTAAAAATAAGTGGGTGATTTTAAAGCATTTTGAAAGTGACACACTTCCTTCTGCCAGTTGGTGGCGCTATAACTTTGACTGACAATAGTCACATCCATGCGATCGGCTTCTTCCAGCGATCACGCTGCTGCGGTTTCATGCAGATCAATTAATGTATGCAGAAGTTATAACACACTTCCTGTTTCTCTTTTCGCGCCACCATTTCGTTTCCTCGCCACGGCCAAACCGTTAGAGATATCAAAAATCTGCCGGCAATTTTTCATGCTCAATGTCTTGACATCATGCTGACCGAGTTTGGTGGCGATTGGTGGAATTCTCTGGGAGGAGTATTCCAAATTCCATTGCGTGCGTTTTTCAAACAACCCTAAATAGACGGTTTCCTGTTGGTCTGGGGTAAAAAGTAAAAGTATGAAGGATATATGAAACGATAAGATCTATACGTGTACCGAGTTTCATATTATTACATGCAAGCGTGTTTGATTTATGGACCAAGTTTTCGGACCCTGTTCCAGGGGGCGCTGTCGAGCCCCCCTGCCACGCCCGGGTACCAGCTTCAGCCCGGCCCTGATGGCCGCGGGTTCTGACCCGTGTGCAAAGTTTCAAGAGTTTTTGAGCACGTTAAGAGCCCCAAAAGTGCCCCAATAGTCGTAAAAAAAAAAACAATAATAATAATAATAATAATAATAATAATTCTAACGAAAACAATATGGTCCTACGCACTTTGTGCTTGGGCCCTAATAATAATAATAATAATTAAAGCTGCGAGCAGCGATGACGGGCCCAAGCCGGTGGCACCGCCACCCCTGGGCCTTTAGGGTCGCCGCGCACGACGGGCAATAACGTAAGCTCGTTTCGACCGTCGAGAAGATGTGTGCAAATTCCAAGAAATCCACATTCAAACCAAAATATCTGACTTTCTGTTGGTCTGTTTGTTCACTTGAGACATAAGGGGGTGATTTAAAATCATTTTGAAAGTGACACACTTCCTTCTGCCAGTTGGTGGCGCTATAACTGACTCACAATAGCAACATCCATGCGATCGGCCTCTTACAGCGAACACACTGCTGAAGTTTCGTCGAGATCAATTAATGTATGCAGAAGTTATAACAGACTTCCTGTTTCTCTTACTGCCTTCTGCCAGTTATTATAGGCTTTGTACTTTACTCACGCTCCAATACCGACGTAGAAAATCATCCTCTTTACATGCGTAAAAATATGCTTGGAAACATCACAGTGGGCGGTGCTTACTGTGAATGATACGAATTGTACTACTGACTATTTAAACAGAGTAATTTTTATATGGTAGGTTTACTATTTTATTATTATATTTTATTGCGGCTATAATGAACAGGCTGCAATGTCAAGATTGCAATGATGGAGTGTGTGTGTGTGTGTATTTGTAACCTTAAAGGGGTCATATAATGCCATTTTTGTACAAGTTAATATGAATCTTTAGGGTCTAAATGAAAACTTTGTAATATACTTTTATTAAAAATTCTCATTAGTATTTTAAGAAAACACTAATTTTAACTGCTCAAAAACAGCTCCGTTTTCAGCACGCCGTTTCAGTGCATATGACTTTAAATGATAATGAGGTTTGGTCACCCCGCCCCTCCCTCCGTTCTGGGGGAATTCTAGTCTTGAATCATATGCATTTGCAAGATGTAAACAGTATTTTGCCAGTATTGTGTTACCATTCATCTTCATGCAGTTATAACTGTTTTTTTGACATTACTTCTTAATCAGTAACATACAAGTAAACCAGGTGTAACTTAGTGTTACCATGTTAACTGTAACACCTGCATACACAGTTTTTAATAAGACAATAACCATAACGCGTTGTTCATTATAAACGTGGGATTATGAATTATATTGAGAACGTCGTAACGTTATGGAAAACATGCCGTAATGTACCCTGAGTGTAAACATTAGCCACATGCAGTTTAGCGTTGTTTTGGTTAAACTCACCTCTGAATGCCGCTTTACCTGCAGTTGAGCGTTGTTAAACTCACCGATGAATGGGGTTGTACACCACAATGAGCGTTGTTAAACTCACCGATGAATGCGGTTGCCTATGAACGCGCTAAACCTTTACTGAGAGGGCACTTTGATATCAGATTGTGAGGGTTTTTAAACATAAAAAAACTGTTGGAGGGCCAGATAAAGATGATCTGGGGGCCACCATTATACTAGCCCTGCCATAGATCATTTATTGTAGCCTATTCCTTTTTATTTTTATTTATTGCAGTGTCGACCCATTCGCAGCAGACCATTGCGGTGAGCTTACCCAAGACGTCAAATTTCAACGCTACAGGCTCCGGTTCAGAGATATATAGAAGTCTATCGGACTACCCTGCACGTTATGTTTGCTCTCCTGATCACAACAGAAGTGACGTAGATAGTGACGTGTGCAAAACTGTCCCAATTCTGCTTTTCACAGCTCGGGCCCTTAGCGACTTACTCCGCTAAGTGCACTTTCAACAAGTGTCCACTTCGAGGAAGGCCTTAGGGCATAGTGTGCATATTGGGACAGGGCCTTCCTGTTTTCGGTCGAAGTCCACAGTAGTCGATTGTCGAGTTAACGCAGCGATCATTGGTAACTAAGCAATTCAAGAGAACGCGCCCCATTTAAGTCAACAGGGTGCAACAGAGTTCTCAACAGAAAATACCACTCTAATCACCCTTTTGCTAATGAAAAAATAATAATCTATAAACAAAGTCGTAACAGCTAAAATAATTTTAGCTCAAATTTATTTATTTGCTAAAATAAAACATTTACTTACTTTCACATGTTTCATTAAGTCCTCGGCAGTTGCATGACCCATGAACTGGGATCCCAGGTATCTTGACTGCACCTGCCCGCCCTCCCAAAAGCGTACGTGCAGGTCCAGCTGTTTCGTTTTGGTGGTGCGATTAAGACTTTCGTCGAACATCAGCACGAACGGTCCCGTGATTTTGGAAATTAGTCATCATCCGCTATTCCAAAGCGCTAATGGCTGATGGCTGTCGTTTGCTGGAGACCCTTCACAGCAGTTAGATGTTTTTCACTTTTTGAATGAGACTCCAGCGCCCGTACACCCAACATTCCCAATTTAATAGCTTTCTTGCATAAGCAGTAGGCTTCAAATGCGTTATTTGCAACTGGCTTTAACCAAGCACGAAATTCAGATTTTTCAAGCCAAGTATCGCTAAACTTGCACTTCCTCATAGCTGAATAAAATCCGTTTAACGTCTTTCTGTGGTATCCGAGAGACTCGCGCCAATAACACGAAAGCTCAAAGCTGATTGGCTGTTGCATGTTGGTCTATTTTGTAGTCATAATACAGCGAATTATATTTGGACTAGCGAAAAAGAAACTACAACACCACGGAATAAAAAAAAAACATGCCAAAGCGCTGTGGAGCATTTAAATGAGTTTTACATGGACGTAGGAAAATTAAGACCTGTTAAAAATTATTTAAGACCTAGAACACAATACTTCAGCAAATTTAAGACTTTTTAAGGCCTTAAATTGTGATTTTGAAATTTTAGACTTTTTAAGACTTTTTAAGACCCCGCGGAAACCCTGTTCTGAGTAAAATCACCAAAGCAATGACGCTCACGACTCCCGTTGAAGTATCCAGCATCTCTAAGGTCTGCAAATAACTCCATCCAGAACTGAGACGTATATACATTTTTAAGAGTCCTCAAGCTGATGTTTACACCGTGTACAGCGTCACGAGTGGCCCTCGTTAAAATATTGAACGCTAATGATGCAGTATGTCTTGTTTTTCCGTCTGGTCCGCGTCTTTTAAAAACTCCAAACACCGTTCTCAACAGTCAACACGTACAAGTCTTCTTCTTACGTTAAAACAACGAGAATACAGAAAATGTGCTTAGACCTCCACCTAGTGGTTATATTATAGAATTAAAGGAGAAATTACATATGAGACAGCTTTATAACTGAAATGGCTTTAACTGAAATAGACAAGTTTAATATAACTATTCTGATAAGTGTATATTTCCAACATCATGTTTGTGTTATCCGTTTCTGTAAGTTTTTGTGACGTGTTTCAGAAAGATAATCGCTTAGACAGAGTAATAGTTTATTTTCATCTTAACCGGACATCACAGTTGATCAATGCAATAATTCATAATTCAATATATTGATACCGATTTCTTTATCAACTGTTTGTTCAATTGAGACATAAGGGGTGATTTCAAAGCATTTTGAAAGTGACACACTTCCTTCTGCCAGTTGGTGGCGCTATAACTTTGACTCACAATAGTCACATCCACGCGACCGGCCTCTTCCAGTGAAGAAACTGCTGAAGTTTCATCGAGATCAAGTAATGTATGCAGAAGTTATAACACACTTCCTTGCTGTTTAAGCTGCATTTATGTGCTTTTTTTGAGCTTCAAAGTTCTTGTGCAATGTGTTCCACATTCAAACCAAAATATCTGACTGTAGGTCAAAGTATGAAACCAATACCCCACTTTTGTCTGAAGGTGGCGCTACTGAGCCCCTGCACCAGGCATCAAAAAAGAAAATTCAAGTTTGAAGAGCTGCCACGACAACGGTATTTAAGATATCAATAATCCTTTCACACGTCTACATCTGCCGGGTGTTTACATTATACACATAAAGTTTGAAGTAAATCGTGTAAAAATAAGTGGGTGATTTTAAAGCATTTTGAAAGTGACACACTTCCTTCTGCCAGTTGTTGGCGCTATAACTTTGACTCACAATAGTCACATCCATGCGATTGGCCTCTTACAGCGAACACACCGCTGAAGTTTCATCGAGATCAATTAATGTATGCAGAAGTTATAACACTCTGACTGTTTCTCGTTTCTCGCCATCATTTCGTTTCCTCGCCACGGCCAAACCGTTACAGATATCAAAAATCTGCCAGCAATTTTTCATGCTCAATGTCTTGACATCATGCTGACCGAGTTTGGTGGCGATTGGTGGAATTCTCTGGGAGGAGTATTTCACATTCCATTGCGTGCGTTTTTCAAACAACCCTAAATAGACGGTTTCCTGTTGGTCTGGGGTAAAAAGTAAAAGTATGAAGGATATATGAAACAATGAGATCTATATGTGTACCGAGTTTCATATTATTACATGCAAGCGTGTTTGAGTTATAGACCAAGTTTTCGGACCCTGTTCCAGGGGCGCTGTCGAGCCCCCTGCCACGCCCGGGTACCAGCTTCAGCCCGGCCCTAATGACCGCAGGTTCTGACCCGTGTGCAAAGTTTCAAGAGTTTTTGAGCATGTTAAGAGCCCCAAAAGTGCCCCCTAAGTCGTAAAAAAATAATAATAATAATAATAAATATAGCTGCGAGCAGCGATGGCGGGCCCAAGCCGGTGGCACCGCCACCCCGTGCCTTTAGGGTCGCTGTGCACGATGGGCAATAACGTAACCTCGCTTTGACCGTCGAGAAGACGTGTGCTGTAGAGCTCGCATCAGCGTGGGCTCTGCAAAAGTTCGCATGGAGGGCACATATCAACCACAAAGTATGCGTGAGCACCCTTCCGATACCTTAAATGAAAAATGAGACACCCTACGGTCTCATGGAGTTAATGGACACATGAAATAAGTACACAAGACTGAAAATTCATATGAAGTGTGCCATTTGAGACAGGGACAGTGCCTAGGACCGTGAACCACAATAGTCACATCTATGAGGTAATTCAAATGTAGATTAATTTTTGATGTCATAGGTCAATATCTTTTGCAGCACTTAAACGTGTTAATCCAGAAGGCCAGTATTTATCCGGAGGTCTCTGTTCAGGTTTATTAATGTAATTATAATTTACGCACTGCTGAAGTTTCATCGAGATCAGTTAATGTATGCAGAAGTTATAACACACTTCCTTGCTTTTAAGCTGCCTTTATGTGCTTTTTGGAGCTTCAAAGTTCATTTGCAATGTGTTCCACATTCAAACCAAAATATCTGACTTTCTGTTGGTCTGTTTGTTCACTTGAGACATAAGAGGGTGATTTAAAAGCATTTTGAAAGTGACACACTCCCTTCTGCCAGTTGGTGGCGCTATAACTTTGTCTCACAATAGTCACATCCATGTGACACACTGCTGAAGTTTCATCGAGATCAGTTAATGTATGCAGAAGTTATAACACACTTCCTTGCTTTTATGCTGCCTTTATGTGCTTTTTGGAGCTTCAAAGTTCATTTGCAATGTGTTCCACATTCAAACCAAAATATCTGATTTTCTGTTGGTCTGTTTGTTCACTTGAGACATAAGAGGGTGATTTCAAAGCATTTTGAAAGTGACACACTTCCTTCTGCCAGTTGGTGGCGCTATAACTTTGACTCACAGTAGTCACATCCATGCGACCGGCCTCTTCCTGCAAACACACTGCTGAAGTTTCATCGAGATCAGTTAATGTATGCAGAAGTTATAACACACTTCCTTCTTTTATGTTACTTTTGATGTGCTTTTTGGAGCTTCAAAGTTAATTTGAAATGTGTTCCACATTCAAACCAAAATATCTGATTTTCTGTTGGTCTGTTTGTTCACTTGAGACATAAGAGGGTGATTTCAAAGCATTTTGAAAGTGACACACTTCCTTCTGCCAGTTGGTGGCGCTATAACTTTGACTCACAGTAGTCACATCCATGCGACCGGCCTCTTCCCGCAAACACACTGCTGAAGTTTCATCGAGATCAGTTAATGTATGCAGAAGTTATAACACACTCCCTTCTTTTATGTTACTTTTGATGTGCTTTTTGGAGCTTCAAAGTTAATTTGAAATGTGTTCCACATTCAAACCAAAATATCTGACTTTCTGTTGGTCTGAGCTAATGACTGTAAATTAGAAAGTTGTTCGGCCCGACGAGATCTAGAAGTGTTCCGAGTTTCATATTATTACATGCAAGCATGTTTGATATATGGACAAGTGTTTGAATCCCATTCCAGGTGTCGCTGTCGAGCCCCCTGCCACGCCCGGGTACCAGATTCAGCCCGGCCCTGATGGCCGCGGGTTCTGACCTGTGTGCAAAGTTTCAAGAGTTTTCGAGCATGTTAAGGGCCCCAAAAGTCCCAGAAACCTTGAAAAACAATCAAAACAATCAAAAAGCAAATGTAAACCCAACAGAGAACCCCCCTCCCTCCCCACACACACACACACACAAAAAAAAATTTGGCAGGCCCATTCTGTCTGTCAGACAGAGAGACACTGAGAGAAAAAACACAGAAAGGGAGGAGGAGGGGTCACTCAGAAAGAGAAAAATTTTAAGAAATCCACATTCAAACCACAATATCTGACTTTCTGTTGGTCGGAGCTAATGACTGTAAATTAGAAAGTTGATCGGCTCGACGAGAACAATATACAGGCCGAGTTTTGTAACTGTAGATAGAACTAACTAAGTTATAACACACTTCATGTGTCCATTTTTAGTCATAAATCAATTTCCTGGCCACGGCCAAACCGTTCGAGATATCAAAAATCCGTCCGGAATGTAGCATCCTCAATGTCTTGACTTCATGCCGACCGAGTTTGGTGGCGATTGGATTCATTCTCTAGGAGGAATATATATAATTCCAGAGCATGTGTTTCCAAACAACCCATAATAGCCGACTTCCTGTTGGGCTGGCGTAAAACTTAGAGCACGAAAGTTGTTCGGCCCGACGAGACCTACAAGTGTACCGAGTTTCATATCATTACATGCAAGCATGTTTGATATATGGACAAGTGTTCGAATCCCATTCCAGGGGCGCTGTCGAGCCCCCTGCCACGCCCGGGTACCATCTTCGGTCCGACCCTGATGGCCGCGGGTTCCGACCCGTGTGCAAAGTTTCAAGAGTTTTCGAGCACATTAAGGGCCCCAAAACCTTGAAAAACAAAAATAAAAGCATTTTCACTCCTCAGCAAAATCAGCACCCTCCCCCCAGACACAGAGAGACGTAGGGTCAGTGAGAGAGGGAGAGAAAATTCTCCAAAACATCCACATTCAAACCACGATATCTGACTTTCTGTTGGTCTGAGCTAATGACTGTAAATTAGAAAGTTGTCCGGCTCGATGAGAACAATAAAATTCCTGAGTTTTGTGACTGTGGGTCAAAGTGTAAAGCAACCCCCCCACTTTTGTCAAAAGGTGGCGCTACTGAGCCCCTGCACCACGCCCGTTTCTGAAACTTTGCACATGTGTACTGGCTAATAAATGTGATGAGTCTGTCGAGGTTCATGCAATTTCAAGTATGCTAAGAGTCTCAAAAGCATCAAAAAAGAATATTCGAGTTTGAAGCGTTGCCGCGGCGACAGTATCGAAGATATCAATAATCCTTTCACATGTCTACATCTGCCGTGTGTTTACATTATACACCTAAAGTTTTAAGTAAATCGGGTAAAAATAAGTGGGTGATTTCAAAGCATTTTAAAAGTGACACACTTCCTTCTGCCAGTTGGTGGCGCTATAACTTTGACTGACAATAGTCACATCCATGCGATCGGCTTCTTCCAGCGATCACGCTGCTGCGGTTTCATGGAGATCAATTAATGTATGCAGAAGTTATAACACACTTCCTGTTTCTCTTTTCGCGCCATCATTTCGTTTCCTCGCCACGGCCAAACCGTTAGAGATATCAAAAATCTGCCGGCAATTTTTCATGCTCAATGTCTTGACATCATGCTGACCGAGTTTGGTGGCGATTGGTGGAATTCTCTGGGAGGAGTATTCCAAATTCCATTGCGTGCGTTTTTCAAACAACCCTAAATAGACGGTTTCCTGTTGGTCTGGGGTAAAAAGTAAAAGTATGAAGGATATATGAAACGATGAGATCTATACGTGCATCGAGTTTCATATTATTACATGCAAGCGTGTTTGAGTTATAGACCAAGTTTTCGGACCCTGTTCCAGGGGGCGCTGTCGAGCCCCCCTGCCACGCCCGGGTACCAGCTTCAGCCCGGCCCTGACAGCCGCGGGTTCTGACCCGTGTGCAAAGTTTCAAGAGTTTTTGAGCACGTTAAGAGCCCCAAAAGTGCCCCAATAGTCGTAAAAAAAAAATAATAATAATAATAATAATCCTAACGAAAACAATAGGGTCCTACGCACTTTGTGCTTGGGCCCTAATAATCCTAACGAAAACAATAGGGTCCTACGCACTTTGTGCTTGGGCCCTAATAATTAAAGCTGCGAGCAGCGATGACGGGCCCAAGCCGGTGGCACCGCCACCCCCGTGCCTTTAGGGTTGCTGTGCACGATGGGCAATAACGTAACCTCGCTTTGACTGTCGAGAAGAAGATGTGTGCTGTAGAGCTCCAACGAACATTCGCAACGACAGCTCTCGACCTAGTTAGAAGCATTTCTTGTTTGCATGACATGTGGACTTAATAAATCCTTATCTTGAGCCAAATAAACAAGCTGACATTCAGTACAACCTGTGTCTTTTGTTTAGAACACATACAAATGTTATTTATGTACCGTTTTTGTACGGTACATAAATAAATAAAGCACCGTTTTTGAAGACTGCGCATGTGCTGAACGTGCTCTACTATGTAAGAACGAGCCGATTATTGAATCTGGAAATGGGTGGGGCCTGTAACACCTTTAGGAACCAAACGTGCAACACTCATAAATACCGGTTGTAAATCACATTCCCTCACTCGTCTTTGAGATGGCTTCACGTGTTTGGATCGTCGGCAGTTCCATCATCCGCACACTGCATACTCGCTTCTGTGAGCAGCGCCTGGACGGAAACCTCGGTCTTCAGTGTGAGATCACCTGGGACGGCAGAGGAGGCAGACTCTGGGAGCAGCTGTTTCCAGCTCTGCGCTCTCTCAGGGCCAAAGCTACAGCTCCAGATATTCTCATTATTCACCTGGGAGGGAACAGTTTGTGTCGGGTGGGCCGCAACCGCCTCGATTTTCTTCGGGAAATAAAGAGTGACCTGACCGAAGTCTTACAAATGTTTCCCAGAACCAGGCTGGTGTTTTCTGGCATTTTACCCCGTCTAAATTGGAGAGGACAGACTGGCAGGACTGGCTATGGCATTGAACGAAGCCGGCGGTGGATCAACGGCGCCATGTCTGGCTTCTTGGCAGAGAGGCAGATGCGCTGCATTCACCACAGAAACATCGGCTTGTTCCATCTGTGCAGAGACGGAGTCCACCTGAGACCAGAGGGAAACCAGCTTCTGCCGAGCAACCTCCGAGAAGCTCTGCAGGTGGAACTCAGAAGATGAAGCAACAAATGTCCTTTTAAGGGCAGCAACAATGGCTCTTTTAAGAGCCACATTCACTCATTCAAATAAAAAGCATTTTCCAAGTGTGTGAAATTCGTTGTTCCTCACCTTACTTGATGTCAGGTTTCAGATGACTTGTTTTTAAATAAAAATGTCGATTCCTCTTATCCATTCCTTTGTAAGCATTTCAATATAACTTTCAAACCATTTAAGAATCGTGCGCTGTTTTCTGTGCTGACCACAATCCAAAACGTGCCATAAAGCAGCGGTTCTCAAACTTTTTTGTTTTGGTTTATTTATATAAAGACACAGAGAATATTACTTGCCTTACCTGATTAGAATTATGAAAAAAATAACTAGGGAATCACTAAAACGAGAGAATTATTCTTATTTGATGATACTCTCAAAACATTCCACAACAAATCCTTGAAATTGAATGATATTCAGAACAGAACACGAATAAAAAAACGCTCTCTTTACAATCAAAATGTTTTTACATTTGCGATGTATTTGGATGCTAAACTATTCTTTATTATAGGCTTTGTACTTTACTCACGCTCCAATACCGACGTAGAAAATCATCCGCTTTACATGCGCAAAAATATGCTTGGAAACATCACAGTGGAGCGGTGCTTACTGTGAATGATACGAATTGTACTACTGACTATTTAAACTAGGGCTGGGCGATATGGCAAAATATATTATCACGATATTTTTTTCCATATTGATCGATATCGATATTTGTTACGATATATAATTTAATAATGCTGCCCGTTTGAAAAGTATACTGATAATGATGCCTGAAGAAACCAGAAGGTTCAATAGTTGAACTATATAGTTTATTAACATAAATAAATAACAATGCAAACATTTAACTGTGCAAACATGGATTGGTTGAGAATATATTTTGTTATAAAAGAATATTGATAAACTTTAAATCTAAATGTTAACATTTTACTTTTAGCAAACATGCTTTATCTGCCTTGACAAAACAATGCAAGTTAGCTTGCCTTGTAACTGATTATAAAATATCAAACTAAAAGCTGTGACTACAGTACTATCACATCAAATTTCTTTGGCAGGGCAGCAAACATTTCAAAATGTTTGCAGAGGTACAACCAAGACAACAAATGTAAACAAGTGAACCACAAAGTCCCTGGCAGATTTAAGTACTTAACTGTCAGATAAATAAAATATTAATTGTGTACTGGTTTTAAATATCTCAAATGTTTTAGAGGTAGCAATCTGAGTAAAAAGTGCAAAATGTAAACATTGTAAACCAGTCACTATGCTACACCTTTTAGGTAGGCTATGTAACCTAATTACGGTTTTTTGCCAGAAAGACTAGTCTGCAAAACTTTTGGACGGAGTAACATTAACATGGGCCCGCATTTTCATACTCTCGGTGTGGTCGCTGGGATGGTACCTTTTCAGGTGACCGAAAAGGTTTTATTTGTGTTTCCCGTCTTGGTTATCACCGACCGACGGCATATTTCGCAGACCGTCTTTATTTGCGCGTCGTCGCTTTTCAGATATCCAAACCACTTCCATATAATTGACGTCTTGTTACCTTTTTTGTCAACAATTTCCTCAGCTTTGGAAGATAGTTCGAGTTCGTCGTTTCCACTCATTTTTTCTTTACACTCACTTTCTTCACTGCCGGTAGCTCAAACAGTGCTCTGCTAGCAAATGGGCGTGTACTTAGACGCACAAGCCAAAATCTGCGTTCTGACTGGCTGTTGTCCGTTTATTTCTGCTTTGTAATAGGCTGTTAGGTCTATCCATATCGAGTAAACATGTCAAAAGTTTATCATCGTAGTCTAAATAAATATTATCGCGATGCCATATCGAGATCGTTTTATCGCCCAGCCCTAATTTAAACAGAGTAATTTTTATATGTTAGGTTTACTATTTTATTATTATATTTTATTGCGGATATAATGAACAGGCTGCGATGTCAAGATTGCAATGATGGAGTGTGTGTGTGTGTGTGTATTTGTAACCTTAAGTAATCATGGTTTATTTATTCATTTATTTATTCATTTGTTCTTTTATTTATTTATTATTTAACATGCATGTGTGCATTATTAAAAGTACCATTGCAGCAACGAGAACGGGTCTGAGCCAAATTATGTTAAAGATGTGTTCTGGTGACTGGCGTGTTTTTAAACCAATCAGATAAGAGTAAATCGAGAGTTAGCGATTAGCTCATCTGATTGGCTACATGAAGAAGGTGGACCCGCCCTCCACTTCGCACTCCCGTTGGAACTACGTCATTTCAACAACAAATGGTAGATTTATCAGAAAATTAATCAGAAAGAAAATCAATCGCAAAGATCGCAAAACAATAATTATAAAAGTGGTTGTTTGCTGCCATTTTTTTTGTTTTCTTAAAAATGTAAAACACAAGCATCGATGTTTTATCACAGGTTTACAATAAAAATAAGAGTGTGATTTCAAAGCATTTTGAAATTTGATCATCATTCTCGGACGTTTTGATACGTTCGGATCGATCAGCCCATCCCTACTTTCTTTAGACATATGTTTCATGTGTTGGTTTTAATAAAGACTCGGAGTACTCATAAAACTCACAGAACGAAATATGCGTCACACTTTACTGCGTTCTCAACAACATGTACAAGTCTTCTTCATACGTTAAAACAACGAGAATACAGAAAATAGGCTTAGAACTCCACCTAGTGGTTATATTATAGAATTAAAGGAGAAATTACATGAGACAGCTTTATAACTGAAATGGCTTTAACTGAAATAGACTAAAGTTTAATATAACTATTCTGATAAGTGTATATTTCCAACATCATGTTTGTGTTATCAGTTTCTGTAAGTTTTTGTGACGTGTTTCAGAAAGATAATGGCTTAGACAGAGCAATAGTTTATTTTCATCTTAACCGGACATTAAAGTTGATCACTGCAATAATTCATAATTCAATATATTGATACCCGATTTCTTTATCAACTGTTTGTTCAATTGAGACATAAGGGGTGATTTCAAAGCATTTTGAAAGTGACACACTTCCTTCTGCCAGTTGGTGGCGCTATAACTTTGACTCACAGTAGTCACATCCATGTGACACACTGCTGAAGTTTCATCGAGATCAGTTAATATATGCAAAAGTTATAACACACTTCCTTGCTTTTATGCTTCCTTTGTGTGCTTTTTGGAGCTTCAAAGTTCATTTGCAATGTGTTCCACATTCAAACCAAAATATCTGACTCTAGGTCAAAGTATGAAACCAATACCCCACTTTTGTCTGAAGGTGGCGCTACTGAGCCCCTGCACCAGGCATCAAAAAAGAAAATTCAAGTTTGAAGAGCTGCCACAACAACAGTATTTAAGATATCAATAATCCTTTCACACGTCTACATCTGCCGGGTGTTTACATTATACACATAAAGTTTGAAGTAAATCGTGTAACAATAAGTGGGTGATTTTAAAGCATTTTGAAAGTGACACACTTCCTTCTGCCAGTTGGTGGCGCTATAACTTTGACTCACAATAGTCACATCCATGCGATCGGCCTCTTACAGCGAACACACCGCTGAAGTTTCATCGAGATCAATTAATGTATGCAGAAGTTATAACACTCTGACTGTTTCTCGTTTCTCGCCATCATTTCGTTTCCTCGCCACGGCCAAACCGTTAGAGATATCAAAAATCTGCCGGCAATTTTTCATGCTCAATGTCTTGACATCATGCTGACCGAGTTTGGTGGCGATTGGTGGAATTCTCTGGGAGGAGTATTCCAAATTCCATTGCGTGCGTTTTTCAAACAACCCTAAATAGACGGTTTCCTGTTGGTCTGGGGTAAAAAGTAAAAGTATGAAGGATATATGAAACGATGAGATCTATATGTGTACCCAGTTTCATATTATTACATGCAAGCGTGTTTGAGTTATAGACCAAGTTTTCGGACCCTGTTCCAGGGGGCGCTGTCGAGCCCCCCTGCCACGCCCGGGTACCAGCTTCAGCCCGGCCCTAATGACCGCAGGTTCTGACCCGTGTGCAAAGTTTCAAGAGTTTTTGAGCATGTTAAGAGCCCCAAAAGTGCCCCGTAAGTCGTAAAAAAAAAATAATAATAATAATAATAATAATTAAAGCTGCGAGCAGCGATGACGGGCCCAAGCCGGTGGCACCGCCACCCCTGGGCCTTTAGGGTCGCCGCGCACGACGGGCAATAACGTAAGCTCGCTTCGACCGTCGAGAAGATGTGTGCAAATTCCAAGAAATCCACATTCAAACCAAAATATCTGACTTTCTGTTGGTCTGTTTGTTCACTTGAGACATAAGGAGGTGATTTAAAAGCATTTTGAAAGTGACACACTTCCTTCTGCCAGTTGGTGGCGCTATAACTGACTCACAATAGCAACATCCATGCGATCGGCCTCTTACAGCGAACACACTGCTGAAGTTTCGTCGAGATCAATTAATGTATGCAGAAGTTATAACAGACTTCCTGTTTCTCTTACTGCCTTCTGCCAGTTATTATAGGCTTTGTACTTTACTCACGCTCCAATACCGACGTAGAAAATCATCCTCTTTGCATGCGCAAAAATATGCTTGGAAACATCACAGTGGAGCGGTGCTTACTGTGAATGATACGAATTGTACTACTGACTATTTAAACAGAGTAATTTTTATATGGTAGGTTTACTATTTTATTATTATATTTTATATAAATATTATTATATTTATATTTGCGGCTATAATGAACAGGCTGCAATGTCAAGATTGCAATGATGGAGTGTGTGTGTGTGTGTATTTGTAACCTTAAAGGGGTCATATAATGCCATTTTTGTACAAGTTAATATGAATCTTTAGGGTCTAAATGAAAACTTTGTAATATACTTTTATTAAAAATTCTCATTAGTGTTTTAAGAAAACACAAATTTTAACTGCTCAAAAACAGCTCCGTTTTCAGCACGCCGTTTCAGTGCATATGACTTTAAATGATAATGAGGTTTGGTCACCCCGCCCTCCCTCCGTTCTGGGGGAATTGTAGTCTTGAATCATATGCATTTGCAAGATGTAAACAGTATTTTGCCAGTATTGTGTTACCATTCATCTTCATGCAGTTATAACTGTTTTTTTACATTACTTCTTAAT
>NW_026266222.1:0-30000 GCF_025860055.1 Xyrauchen texanus
ATGTCTGTTAATGACAGAACTTTGGCTTGAGTCGTTGATAATGACATAAAATGTTCATATCGGCCGCAACATGAAAATTCACACAGTTTAAACTCACAACATGGAACTGAGGAACATTATTTCATGTTTTCTATTGCTGCCTTCAAGTCAACAGTCATGTCGGAATAATTACAGTAAATATATGAGATGAGCACCTATGAATGTCTCCGCGAATGTCGTTGATTAGCAACATATCAATAATAATCCACTACAAGTTACAAATTACTTTTCTAAAAAAAAAAAAATCTGATTCCTTTACTGATTACTGAAGTCAAAAAAGTAATCACTACTGACCAATTATTTTACTTAATTTCGTTATTTCCAAAACAATTTTGTGGGGTTGTTTTTACCGCTCATTTTCAAAATGCTCAACAAAATAAATAAAATAATTTCTATATTTTCGAATTGTTCATCTTTGTTGTCCCTTCAGCTGTCACACGAACATGAACACATTTCAAGATTTACATTTATTTTACAAAAATATTATTTTAGAAATAGGCGTGACCTACAAATGATTAAAATAATTAAAATTGTGATCCAATATTGAATTTTTTTGTAATTTTCTCCCCTTTTTGGATTTCCCAATGCGTTCTAAGTCCTGGTGGTGACATTGTGACTCGGGGTGGCGGAGGACAAATCTCAGTTGCCTCCGTGCATCTGAGACCGTCAATCCACGCATCTTATCACGTGACTTGTTGAGCGTGTTACCGTGGAGACGTAGCGCATGTGGAGGCTTCACGCTATTCTCCGCGGCATCCACACACAACTCACCACACGCCCCACCAAGAGCGAGAACCACATTATAGTGACCACAAGGAGGTTACCCCATGTGACTCTACCCTCCCTAGCAACCAGGCCAATATGGTTGCTAAGGAGACCGGACTGGAGTCACTCAGCACGCCCTGGATCCGAACTCACGACTCCAGGTGTGATAGTCAGCGTTAATACTCGCTAAGCTACCCAGGCCCCGGTTACACTACTTTTTGACTTCGAAAGTAATTAAATTACAGTAACTACTTACTTAGTAATTATAACAAGTCCAACACTGGTAATTACTGATTACACTTGGGGTTTTATTTAATTTAATTGTGTGAGTGTGTGTGTGATCTTTGCAATATCAAATTCTTATTGGTCATAATTAAATTCTAATTGATCATATATAAGCCACCTGAGTATTATTTCGCCATGTTTTTTTTTCATTAATTGTTTTATTACCAAATTCATGCTGCAGAACTACACTACCCACAATCCCGAGGAGAGATCATCCAATCAGAGAAGTCGCTGTTACCATGGAAATGGCTGAAAATGAATGGGAAAAATAGTATGAGTTTACCAGGAGAACTTGAAGACAGCAATACAGACAGAATATATGACAAGAATATCTCTTGAATGATGTTAGCTTTAAAAAACATTTCAAACAATTACTTCCTGTATTACAGAACAATGCATCCTACACGTCTTCGACCAAAAAACTAAGCAGTAACGTATCATGAAAACATGACTTGTTGTGTGATGTTTCATCATGTTGAATGTCCAGCAGGTCAGAGAGACGAATGTTTCATGTGTGCGTGAAATTCGCTGCACACGTCTCTGTGGTTTGGGACTCAAGAAATCAGCCAATAAACTGCTGCTGCTCTGTGACAGATGTGTTTCTGACACACTTCGCAGATCCGGATTTCCACAGGAAACATGTTTGTGTCCGCCGCTTGGACGAGCGTTACAGGAGTCTAACGGATTTCGAGGCATTATTGTCCTGGCCTCTCTAGCGCCGCCCCAGTGGGCGTTTCACGCCATTGTCTCTTTTCCCGGAGTCTCCTGTCGTTAAAGGTATGCATGTTAATCACTTCCTCCGCTTTGACAATGGCGGGCGGCTGCGGTTTCTGTTTCCGTTGCCGTTGGCATTTTAAAGACACTCGAGCTCCTCAACCATCGCGCTGCAGAACGTAACGCTACAGGAAAGACATAATTATATTGCTTAAACTCCAAGTGAGGTTCAACACAGTCATCAAAATGTGATATTTCTATGAAATGTTCAAATGGATTCAGACTTCAAATGGATTGTGTTTACTCAACGTGATTTTTACTGCTTAAAATGAGCGAATGCAACACAATTCTTTAGCATTTGGTCTTTACTTACAGCTGAAGTCATTAAAACTAATTTTTTAACCCCTCCACCGAATTCATATTAGCAAACTATAGTTTTAGCAAGTCGTTTAGGACATCTACTTTGTGCATGACATGAGTATTTTTCCAACACTTGTTTACAGACCGATTGTTTCACTTTTAATTGACTATAATCACAATTCCAGTGGATCAGAACTTTACATGCACTAAGTGAACTGTGCCTTTAAGCAGCTTGGAAAACTCCAGAAACTGATGCCAACTTTTAGACAATTAGCTTCTTATAGGAGGTGTGCTGAATTAGAGGTGTACCTGTGGATGTATTTTAAGGCCTACCTTCAAACTCAGTGCCTCTTTGCTTGACATCATGGAAAATCAAAAGAAATCAGCCAAGACCTCCACAAATCTGTTTCATCCTTGGGAGCAATTTCCAAACTTCTGAAGGTGCCACGTTCATCTGTACAAACAATAGTACACAAGTATAAACACCATGTGACCACACAGTCATCACACCGCTCAGGAAGGAGACGCATTCTGTCTCATAGAGATGAACGTAGTTTGTGTGAAAAGTGCAAATCAATCCCAGAACAACAGCAAAGGAGCTTGTGAAGATGCTGGAGGAAACAGGTGGACGAGTATCTAGATCCACAGCAAAACCAGTCCTATATGGACATCACCTGAAAGGCTCAGCAAGGAAGAAGCCACTGCTCCAAAACCACCATAATAAAGCCAGACTAGTTTGCAAGTGCACATGGGGACAAAGATCTTCATTTTGGGGAAATGTCCTCTGGTCTGATGACACACTATTGAACTGTTTGGCCGTAATGACCATCGTTATCTTTGGAGGAAAAAGGGTGAAGAACAGCATCCCAACAGTGAAGCATGGGGGTGCAGCATCATGTTGTGTGGGGTGCTGCAGGAGGGACTGGTGCACTTTCTAAATATATGACATCATGAGGAAGGAACATTATGTCAATATATTGAAGCAACATCTCAAGACATCGGACAGGAAGTTAAAGCTCATCGTAATTGGGTCTTCCAAAGCACACTTCCAAAGATGTGGCTAAATGGTTTAAGGACATTAAAGTCAAAGTATTGGAGCGGCACCACAAAGTCCTGACCTCAATCCGAGGCCGACAAACCTGACTCAGTTACACCAGTTCTGTCTGCAGGAATGGGACAAAATTCCAGCAATTTATTGTGAGATGCTTGTGGAAGGATCCCCAAAACATTTGACCCAAGTTAAAAAATTTAAACTCAATGCAACCAAATACTAACAAAGTGTATGTAAACTTCCGACCCGCTGGAATTATGATGTAGTCAATTAAAAGTGACACAATCGGTCTGTAAACTTCTGCCCCGCTGGAATTATGATATAGTCAATTAAAAGTGACACAATCGGTCTGTAAACTTCCGACCCTCTGGAATTATGATGTAGTCAATTAAAAGTGACACGATCGGTCTGTAAACTTCCGACCCTCTGGAATTATGATGTAGTCTATTAAAAGTGACACGATCGGTCTGTAAACTTCCGACCCTCTGGAATTATGATGTAGTCAATTAAAAGTGACACGATCGGTCTGTAAACTTCCGACCCGCTGGAATTATGATGTAGTCAATTAAAAGTGACACAATCGGTCTGTAAACTTCCAACTCGCTGGAATTATGATGTAGTCAATTAAAAGTGACACAATCGGTCTGTAAACTTCTGCCCCGCTGGAATTATGATATAGTCAATTAAAAGTGACACAATCGGTCTGTAAACTTCCGACCCGCTGGAATTATGATATAGTCAATTAAAAGTGACACGATCGGTCTGTAAACTTCCGACCCGCTGGAATTATGATATAGTCAATTAAAAGTGACACGATCGGTCTGTAAACTTCCGACCCGCTGGAATTATGATATAGTCAATTAAAAGTGACACGATCGGTCTGTAAACTTCCGACCCACTGGAATTATGATGTAGTCTATTAAAAGTGACACGATCGGTCTGTAAACTTCCGACTCGCTGGAATTATGATATAGTCAATTAAAAGTGAAAAGCTAGCAATAAGCTGCAAGGTTCAATAGAGTTATTTGAACAAACCAAATTTAAGTTGGGTTAACTCATTTCATTTCGGTTTTCTCTATACCGTGTATATGATATGTTTGCGTTTCGACTGGTACCTTCTCTATCTGAGCGTTCTGTTTGGATTTGTACAGCACCTCCCCGACGGCGACGAACACGGACAGCACCAGACCGGCGGCGAGAACGATGAAGATCCCCCCGATGTTCTGCACGCCGAGCGCGCTGGCCTCTTTACTCTCCTCTTCCGGACAGCCGTTTCCTCTCCACCACTTCTCCTTCATCATGTGCAGCTTCCCCTCCTCCTGGAGCTGCAGGATGGCGATGGTGATCTTGTCTCGGTACGGAGAGCCTGCGGGGGGACACCAAATTACAACAGCAGGAGGTGAAATACATGATGAGAGATCCTAAGGACTGCAGCACAATTCACAACTCAATCATTCACATGGAAACGGTGTTTTTCAGGAGTATTCGAACGAGCCTTGGGTAGTCGCCCAGGGTGGCATCTTGCGGGGGGCTGCATGTGGCGATGGCCAAACATTATTAATGGTGAATCTATGTACTGATGATCATTGTCCCAGGTCTGTCAAAAATGTTGAGTGATCCAAACATCATCTGCAGCCTGAAACTGAACTTCTGATCAGATTTTAGGAGTGAACCACTTAGATGCACAGAGAACTATAGGACGCTACCTTGCTCCCTATTTAGTAAATGACTTAAAGTGCACCTATTATGGTTTTTAAACGTGTTTAATTTTGTTTTAAAGGTCACACATAATAGATTTACATGCATCCAAGGTCAAAAAACACTTTAAATTGTTTAAATTGCAGCATTACCTTTTTTCCCCAGTGTAAAAATGATTCAATGAGCCGTTCTAAAGCATTCATTCTGAACTCCGCCTTTCAGAGAGCATACTCTGCTCTGATTGGTCCATTCTAAAGCATAATTCTGAACTCCGCCTTTCAGAGAGCCTACTCTGCTCCGATTGGTCCGTTCTAAAGGATTAATCCTAAACTCCTCCTTTCAGAGAGCCTACTCTGCTCTGATTGGTCCGTTCTAAAGCGTTCATTCTAAACTCCGCCTTTCAGAGAGCCTACTCTGCTCTGATTGGTCCGTTCTAAAGCATTCATTCTAAACTCTGCCTTTCAGAGAGCTTACTCTGCTCTGATTGGTCCGTTCTAAAGCATTCATTCTAAACTCCTCCTTTCAGAGAGCATACTCTGCTCTGATTGGTCCGTTCTAAAGCATTCATTCTAAACTCATCCTTTCAGAGGGTGTGTGGGCTAGGATTCCAAAAAAGGTCAAATCTGCATCCAAAGATGCAAAGGTGCACCTTATGCAATTGAAGATCTTACACCGATTCTATTGGAAACCCTCTAGATTGTATAGGCTTGGTCTTAAAGACATATACACCTGCTGGCGATGCCAATCAGAAGTTGGAGACGTTTTTGGGGTTGTGGAATGGGGTTTTTGGGGTTTGGGGACTCTGGAATGGACAATGTTGGACTGTAAAGAGCAGTGGATAGATTGGCAGAAGAAATGAGGGTGACGAGAGTGAGTTTGATCATTGATCATATAATTGATCATAAGTCAATCACACAGTTCACAGTAATCCATTACACAAGTGAATTTGTCAATCAGTTGGAGATTTATTATGAGGGCTTGTTTAAGGACCCGTGAATGTACAGCTGCGTCAGACATTTTTATTTTAGAAACAAGCCACATAGTGCCCAATACTACAGGACACATCCTTAACCTTGTTGGCAATTAAATAGGTATGAGGTAAAGACCGTACGACCTGCGTCAGACATGTTTGTGTCACGTCTCGGGTGTGTTGCGTCATAAAAATAAAATGTTTAGGTCACTGTGTCATTAAATATAGTTTAATACTAATAAACACATCTTGAGATCTCTTAGATCGCATGTTTGTGTGTGTGTCCGCTGAAGTGTTTGTTCACTGTATAAACTGTGTGTTGCTCACACAGCTGAAGTTTCACTTACTGCCCTCTGGAGGAAACAGGTGGTACTACAAGCACTGCGATTTGTATGTGCGATTAAATGCGATTAATTGATCGAGACACTATGTAATTAATTCGAATATAATGTGTACTTGCTGACCAAGTGAACAAAAGTGTCAGTGAAGAGCATGCATGAGGTGACATATAAGACCAAACACAGAAATAAGATGCATGAACACACACAGATTAGATAAATTACTTTACTGCCTCGAAATCACAGTGATAAAAGTGCCCAACCCCTTCATATGCATCAATAAAACAATCTAAAACATGATGACTGATGCATATTCATACATACAGCGTCTGCTACATCTTTAAACATCATTGCACAAGATGTTTTACATGATAAAAGCATTGATGTTATTCCAGGAAGATTTATTTTGTCCTCCAGTGGAACCGTGCCGTGTCCCGCAGCGGTGAGTCAGATTTAAACCCTCGTCCCGTGAGCACGCTCAATGCACAATCCGCAGCGGGACACTGTCAGATCAAAGACGCTTGAATCCCGAGTCTGGGGACATGATTCAACGCCTGTTAATCAGCGAATACAAATTGTGCATTTGAGAGCATGTTTTACACGTCTGAAGCGTGTGCGTGTGCGCAGTTAACGGGATTACACAGATGAGCGACTGAAATAACAAGCAACAGAGGAAGAAAAGCCAAGGAGAGGATTTGAGATGGATAAATATTCCCCTTCTTAATTTCTCCACCCACACACACCTCCTTTTAGATATTAATGCTTATAAACCCTTTATCTGTCTTTCTTGTGAGACACGTCGCATATTAATAAAACAGATCATCGCTGTGCTCGTCAGTAGACCCCGTTTACGCCTGGTGCTTTCTGTGATGCGGTCACACGTGTTTGTTTGTTTGTTTGTTTATTAGTTTATTTGACAGGGACAATGTACATTAATTAGCATTACTGCAAATGCACAAGAATTAGCCAAAAGGCTATTTTTCATCCGTTGTCCCTGGACAGATCGTAATATTGTCTACCTTAAAAAGAAAACAGCTTTAAAACATTACAAGGAAAATACAAAATATAAAAACTATAAAACAATATAACTCGTTAAATCCTTTAAATTAATACAGTGTACAAATTCACTATATTTTCAACATTAGGTTAAAATTAAATATAATAATGTTGAACACAGTTACCCAACAGGGACACAGATGACAGTACGATCAGGTAGAGGGAAATTGTAGCCTATATACTTATTAGTGTTGACATGACTGGTGTAATATGAACCAGTTTTTTAGTTGCTTTTTAAACAAAGTGTATGTAGTGAGTTCTCTAATATTCTGTGGAACAGAATTCCAATTTTGTGCTGCTGAGACTGAAAAAGCATGCTGGCTGAATGCAGTTTTCCATGAAAGGAACAACACAGTCTCCTCGGGCCGACCCCGTGTTACTCGCTGTGAGGAGTTTCTGATGTTTACAAATTTACTAAGTGGGGAGAAGACAGACCATAAATTATTTTATATAACAGACATAAGTTAGAATACTTGATAGCATTTTCCCAGCTTAAGAGTTTATGCTTTTGTAATATGGCACAATGGTGAGATCTAAATGATTTTTTATCCAAAATTTTGATTGTTTGCTTATAAAGTGACTCTAATGGTTTTAACGTTGTTTTCTTTGTTTGTGACCATGTTGTAAGGCAATAAGTGATGTGGGGCAAAACCATACTATACATAAACATTTTGGCGGCCTCAATTGATAGGTGTGATCTAATAAAACGGAAATTTGCGATATTAAATTTAACTCGATTACAAACCAGTTTTATCTGTGATTTAAAGGTTAGTTTAGAGTCTATTACGATGCCTAGATATTTAAATTCTGACACAACTTTTATTTTTTCCCTGACACATAAATATCATGCTGATTGTTTGTAGTGTTAGATTTCGAAAAGTACATTGAAACTGTTTTATTTACATTAAGTTTTAAACAAGATTGATTTAACCATTCAGAAACTTGAACCATTGACTGTGTAAGCTTTTCAGCAACTTGTCTCCTGTTTTTACCATGGGTATAAATAACTGTATCGTCAGCATACATTTGAATAAAAACGTCTGGACAACATGACGGTAGGTCGTTTATATAAAGCGAAAATAACAGTGGTCCCAAAATAGAACCCTGAGGAACCCCGTTGACGTAACAAGAGGCGGTGAGTGGCAGTCACTAATCCTGACTGACTGTGGGCTGATTCGATAGATATGATTTTATCCATTTTACTGCATCTGATGAAAAATTGTATTTATTCAATTTGTTTAATAATATTGTATGATTTACAGTATCGAAAGCCTTTTTAGATCGAGAAACACAGCTCCAACCACACCACCTTTATCCATTAGATGTTTAATATTTTCCATAAAAAACAATTTGCAGTTTCATGGAATATTGAGTTCTAAAACCAAATTGCATAGAGTGAAGGGAAAATGTAGAAGTATTTAGATGTGTTATTATTTGTTGGGAAATTAATTTCTCTGCAACTTTTGATACTGTAGGTAAGATGCTGATTGGTCTATAATTATCCACTAACAATGGATCTCCATTTTTAAAAACTGGTACAACCATAGCGGACTTCCACACCCTAGGAAATACTGCCTCAATAAAGGAGAGATTAATAATTTTAGTTACCGGTGTTAACAATGTGGAACTGAGTTCTTTCAGCATGCACATATCTATACCAAATATGTCTCTAGTTCTGGAAGCTTTTAATGTTCTAATTGTCTGTAAGACTTCAGATTCTGTCACTGTCCTTAAATCGAAAATAGGCTCTGAATTATTTATCGGGCAAATTTTTTCATTATTAGATGAAAAACTTTGAGCAATAATTGATACAGATTCAATAAAAAAATTATTGAAAGCACCTGCAACTTTGTTTGTGTTATTTATAATTTGTCCATCTATCTTAATTTCTACAAGTTTTTTCTTTTTTGTGTCCTGTCCTACAAGTTTCTTCAATTGGTTCCAAATTATTTTAGAATCCCTTTTGCGTTTTCTATTATTGTCAAAAAAAATCTGCTTTGGCCTTACATGTATAGCCTTAACCGTCTTATTTCTCAATGTTGTAAACAGATTTTTAGCACTAATTGACTTAGTTTTAATTGCTGTTTTTAGCATAAAATCCCTCTCTTTCATTAGTTTGAGTATATCTGAGTTCATCCAAGGAAGTATATTTTTATTGTGTTTGTGTTTAATTGTACTGCTAAAATCTTTAATTGTTCTCTCAATTATAGCCACGAAAGATGCACAATCCACTTCACAATTGTTCCCGACAGTATGCGATCCCAATCTATCTGCTGGACAGCATTTATAAATCCTTCCTGGCAATTTTTTGGGATTCCAACATACTCCCGTTCTCTGGCAGAATAAACAAATCTCTTTTTAGAGAGCTTTCTGCCACAAGGATCAAATTGTGATCAGAAAGACCAGCCAACATATTATATGATTTAGTTATTCTCTCGGGTCGGGTTGGAAAATACTAGATCAATCTGAGTGCTGCTAGATGTAGTAATTCTCGTTGGCCCTTTGATCATTTGAACTAGATCAAATTTGTCAGTTATGTTTTTTAGTTTTCTTCTACATAATTTATCCTCCCAATTTATGTTTATATCCCCAAAAATAATGATCTCTTTATTTAGATTAGATTCTTTCAATAATTTTTCAAACTTTTCATAAAAACTGGCATCTGAAGATGGGGGGCGATATATCACGTGTACAGCGCTAAATCACACGTGTGAACTAGATCACAAACGTTTTGTGACCACGTCACATTTAACGACGCTAATTTCTCCTGATGCGTCCTGGACAACAGTGAAGGTGTCAATCAACCTGTGTGCTGAAACACGGCTGTTGTGCAAAGGCAAAATGCAGTAACTACACTGATGGTTTTTGGCTCCAGCTCAGTCAGATTAAGAGGGCATGTCGTGTCTCCATTAAAACAGACAATAGGTTGAGGAATGTTTTTTACTAGTTGTTGATATCAGGAATGGACATTTGCACTAATAACAATGTAACCATTGATATAAACATTATAATTCTTACTAGCGAGAAGCGTTTTCAGATAAATGCAATAGTAATTGCACTAGTAAAATTAATTATAAATATCTGTAATTACATTTAAAAACAGAAATGATAGATCGTTGTGAGATTGTTTGGGCCGCCCCTGATAGTCGAATAACCGTTAGTTACCGTTAATGGTTGGTCCGCTGGAAAGCGGCACTACACCGGTATTAGCGCTGGTTGGACGCTAGGTGGCACTATGGGGTAGTTTTCATTAAGCAGGGTTAGGGTTAAGCCTACACAATAAAGCAAGACCCCTTGATTTCAGACTTTGAACTTTATTTGTATTTATTTGAACTAAAAGTTCAAATGAAACTGGAAATAAATAAATAAGTGCATTTAAAATGTGTGTTCAACTAATTGAAAGACGGTTGGGTATTTTGTTATCCAGGAAAATACATCATGTGTGTGAATACATTTGTTTTGTTCCCTCTTGAAACAGCTTCTAAAGTCAGTAGAGGGTAAATTAGATACTTTTCAGTTTGCGTATAAACAAAAATGGCAGTCCTGAAGATGCAGTGGAAACATCTGATCCTGAAACATCTGGATCAAGCTGCGTTCACACTGCCAGTCAGCTTTGTCAGGTCAGCCAGCGCTGGCGGTGAAGTCAGCTAGTGGGCGTTCCCTCTACTGGTTGCCTAGTAGCGTATATAAATGACATTCACGGATGTCATTCCATTGCTGTTGACAGCTGAATCTCTTTTCTTGGCGCTAAAAACAAACATTTTGGAGGGAAAAGACTAAATAGAAATGGAATCAGTACATAAAATGCTTTATATCAAAGATGAATGAGAAACAAGGCGTGCTGGTTGCCATAGCGGCTGTTTATCTGCAGCGAAAATGCAAACGCCGGTCTGTCTGGGTGCACAAAATCCCCGCGATCTCAGATAAACCTTTCCACGCAGTATTTTTCTTAAAAATGTCCTTGTACGTGGGAAGAGACATTTCATAGAGCACTGGAACATTTCTAACAGCAAGAATTAGCCTTTCATCCATCTTTCCGTTACTGCAGGAGCTGAGAGAGAGAGGTGGGCATCCCTCCTCCTTCCTGGGTTTCAGCACCAGTGTAAAGGGATATAGACGGGCAAGGACGAGCCAAGAACCGGCTTGACGATATAAATAATAGTTTTAATGATAAACTTAAACAAAAGACACAAACACACACATGACGGACATGTCCGTAAAAGCTCTCTCTCTGTCGCACCATCCTCCGCAGTCGGCCTTTATCCCTCTCGGAGGCTTGATTAGCCTGATATGGGACCGGGAGTGTATAATCACGACCCCGCCCTCCCACACTGTGGCTTATGGTCCCTCCTACGAGTCTATGGGGTTTTTTCAGGTGTTAGTAGAATAACAGCACACCTCTCCTCATCAACACACATGATTTGAGGGATCATTCATGTCTGGAGCACAATGACACCGCTAATAAACAGCACGATATTTGAGGCATGCATTACTCACCCATGGGCGTTCCCACGCCGTACGCCTTCGAGTCGATGAGTCCTCCGATCTGCGTGAGGTTACAGTTTCAGCTGGGTGGCCGAACTTCGATGGCGGTGGACTCCATCAGGAAGGCGTAATCAGGCGTGAGTACTTCGATGGATGCCCTCCTCAACGCTCTTCACCAACACGGACTGTCGACGGCTGTTCATAAACTCCCACATCTTATCATACGTCGAGATCTTCGTTTTCTACCACAGAGAATATCAGATCCAATATAACAAAATAAACAAGATATGGTGGGATGCAATGCAACAAATAACACTTATTAATATTAATAATATTCTGTGCCGCTTCATGCAATAACAAATATACAGCTCAGATTAAAAATGAACAATACAATATAGCTGCAGTACCTTAAAGAAAGTCATGGTGGCGCCGTCCTGCACCACACCGTACAGGATCTTGGTTTGTTTTGCCAGATCATCAGCAGAATCGATGGGCGACTCCATCCGCTCTACGGTCAGGAAGGCGGCGAGGTTTGCCGTGTACGATGAAATAATAATGAGAGTGAAAAACCACCAGATTCCTCCAACAATCCTCGTGGAGAGAGCTTTAGGCATGAGCTCCGAACCTGAGAAAATCAGCTTTTATTCAGTGCACTGTTCAAATCCTTTGTGTTCCCACACAATAAAATGTACCATGGCTTTACTATAGTAACCATATTTAATATTCATAGTGAAATAATAGTAATAATACAACAAAAACAAAACTATAATGATAAAATTCATGACTTTATAGTTATTATGGTTTTACTACAAATACCTTAATTGGCCATTTGCAGTGAAACCATAGTAACCACAAGATTAAACATTACTATAGTAATACTGTAGTAACCGTGATTGTAGTAACTTTGCGGTTGTAGTTTTACTATTGTAATACTGTAGTAACCGTGATTGTAGTAACGTTGCGATTGTAGTTTTACTATAGTAATACTGTAGTAACCGTGATTGTAGTAACTTTGCGATTGTAGTTTTACTATCGTAATACTGTAGTAACCGTGATTTTAGTAACTTTGCGGTTGTAGTTTTACTATTGTAATGCTGTAGTAACTGTGATTGTAGTAACTTTGCGATTGTAGTTTTACTATAGTAATACTCTAGTAACCGTGATTGTAGTAACTTTGCGGTTGTAGTTTTACTATTGTAATGCTGTAGTAACTGTGATTGTAGTAACTTTGCGATTGTAGTTTTACTATAGGAATACTGTAGTAACCGTGATTTTAGTAACTTTGCGGTTGTAGTTTTACTATTGTAATGCTGTAGTAACTGTGATTGTAGTAACTTTGCGATTGTAGTTTTACTATAGTAATACTGTAGTAACCGTGATTGTAGTAACTTTGTGGTTGTAGTTTTACTATTGTAATACTGTAGTAACCGTGACTGTAGTAACTTTGCGGTTGTAGATTTACTATTGTAATACTGTAGTAACCGTGATTGTAGTAACTTTGCGGTTGTAGATTTACTATTGTAATACTGTAGTAACCGTGACTGTAGTAACTTTGCGGTTGTAGATTTACTATTTTAATACTGTAGTAACCGTGATTGTAGTAACTTTGTGATTGTAGTTTTACTATTGTAATGCTGTAGTAACCGTGATTGTAGTAACTTTGTGGTTGTAGTTTTACTATTGTAATTCTGTAGTAACCGTGATTGTAGTAACTTTGCGGTTGTAGATTTACTATTTTAATACTGTAGTAACCGTGATTGTAGTAACTTTGTGATTGTAGTTTTACTATTGTAATGCTGTAGTAACCGTGATTGTAGTAACTTTGTGGTTGTAGTTTTACTATTGTAATTCTGTAGTAACCGTGATTGTAGTAACTTTGCGGTTGTAGATTTACTATTTTAATACTGTAGTAAACGTGATTGCAGTAACTTTGTGGTTGTAGTTTTACTATTGTAATACTGTAGTAACCGTGACTGTAGTAACTTTGCGGTTGTAGATTTACTATTGTAATACTGTAGTAACCGTGATTGTAGTAACTTTGTGATTGTAGTTTTACTTTGTGGTTGTAATCCCTTAATTATCATTCCATTTGCCGTGTGAACGCCACTCGTGTGTGTACAGAACTGGATTCATTCACTTCAGCTGTTGTGTTTTCTTTTATTTGGTTTTCTGTTGTGATGCAACCTTAAAGCTCTGTTTAGAAAACAGACGGTAAATGCAGTGATTTCTGGGATATTCAGGATTGTTTGAGAAGTGTGTATGGCAGTGTGTTATTGCCGCTGTACATCAGCAGACAGAGAGAGACGAGATCTACGGGACTCACCCTGCCGCATGAGCGCTCCGACACCAAACCAGAAACTGTTGAGCAGCGTGAAGTTATTCTCCACCACGTCTGAGTCGGGGTTACAGGGGTGAGGATTATACCACTCATACGGACTGAACCTGAACACACAGAGAACACACACTCATGCATTTACTGCCACAGCACACAAACTGTGTTACAACTGATTGATCATTAATGAAATATTTTATTTTGTGCTTTTTGATCATGTTTGTTCATTATAAAATTGTTGATTTTTAAGCACATTGTGTTTCGAGGTGAGTTGTAATTGTGATGTATGTTTTTGATCTGAACTTTGTTAGAATCAAACATATTTATTGTAGTTTAAGAATAAATCTAACAAAATTCAGGAGGTTATTGCTTGCAAGTAAAACAACAAATATTATATCAAGTAATTGTATGTACTTAAACGAACCTTAATATTTAATGACATTTATTTCTAGTAATTGTATCATGTTTTTAGGATGTTTAGATATTTGTACACAATTTGTGTGTGTGTGTGAGAAATTGGGCTGGTTGCTAGGGAGGATAGAGTCACATGGGGTAACCAAATTGGGCCGGTTGCTAGGGAGGGTAGAGTCACATGGGGTAACCAAAGTGGCCCGGTTGCTAGGGAGGGTAGAGTCACATGGGGTAACCAAATTGGCCCGGTTGCTAGGGAGAGTAGAGTCACATGGGTTAACCAAATTGGGCCGGTTGCTAGGGAGGGTAGAGTCACATGGGGTAACCAAAGTGGCCCGGTTGCTAGGGAGGGTAGAGTCACATGGGGTAACCAAAGTGGCCCAGTTGCTAGGGAGGGTAGAGTCACATGGGGTAACCAAATTGGCCCAGTTGCTAGGGAGGGTAGAGTCACATGGGGTAACCAAAGTGGCCCGGTTGCTAGGGAGGGTAGAGTCACATGGGGTAACCAAATTGGCCCGGTTGCTAGGGAGAGTAGAGTCACATGGGTTAATCAAATTGGGCGGTTGCTAGGGAGGGTAGAGTCACATGGGGTAACCAAAGTGGCCCGGTTGCTAGGGAGGGTAGAGTCACATGGGGTAACCAAAGTGGCCCAGTTGCTAGGGAGGGTAGAGTCACATGGGGTAACCAAATTGGCCTGGTTGCTAGGGAGGGTAGAGTCACATGGGGTAACCAAATTGGCCCGGTTGCTAGGAAGGGTAGAGTCATATGGGGTAACCAAATTGGCCTGGTTGCTAGGGAGGGTAGAGTCACATGGGGTAACCAAATTGGCCTGGTTGCTAGGGAGGGTTGAGTCACATTGGGTAACCAAATTGGCCCAGTTGCTAGGGAGGGTAGAGTCACATGGGGTAACCAAAGTGGCCCGGTTGCTAGGGAGGGTAGAGTCACATGGGGTAACCAAATTGGCCGGTTGCTAGGGAGGGTAGAGTCACATAAGAGACACATAACAAAAGTTACGTTAAAAAGCCCATTTTGAACTGATGGTGGCGCTAGAGTGTTTGAGTTGGAGAGCCCAATGTTGGGCAGATTCATGATCAGACCCTCAGCAATGAATGTGCCAAATTACACAAATGGCCGTTTCCTTATGAAACGGTTTCTCCGAGCGAGGGTCACATGTTACCTGGCTATGACAAACAGCACACAACTGACACCCAAGCAGGCCAGCAGAATATACATCCAGATATCCGGGGACAGAGGGTTGAGGAAGGAGAACACACCGGGGTTGGTGCCGTTGGGTTTTGCGGTACAGGATGCTGATGCCCAGCGTCATGTAGGGTTTGGAGAAGTCGATCACTTTCTCTCGGGCGTACGTGATGGTCAACGGGGCCACGGCCAGATCTGCTTTCTGTCAATCATCAATAGACAACACAACACACCAATCAAGAGAGATCTGGCAGAAAAAATTGTTAATAATTGCAGTTAATAATGTTCCTCGTATAAAGCTCCCATATGATTTCAGAGGCAACAATGTTGCAAGCGTTTCAAATGCAGATTTTAAGGAATAAATCAGTGTGTGAGATCCAGCAGAAATCAGCTGATGCGTTTCACAGCGTTCATGTTGTGCTAGTCCCGCGGTTCTTACACGCTAGGCTACAGTTTCCGTTAATAAGACCTCCGGAGATGTCGTATAACACTTATAGAACATCCAGCGGTCTCTGAACTCACCAGACCATCTGCAACAAATCAGTATTTTTGTCTTGTTCTCCAGTAAAAATGTGTAACCCTCCTGAAAACAAAATACATTTACTTGAGAAGCAAAACGTGAGATTTTAAGGTTATTTCATGAAACATTCCCTGCTGAAAGGTTTGATTTTGTTAATACTTTTAATGAAGATAAACAAATTATACTGAAAGCCAACATTTTTGATGCCATTGATCAGTAATCCATTATTTTGTGGAGGGTCAAAACAACAATTTTCAGGTAAAACAACTAACCTTAGAAAACATTTTATGTTTACTCACAGATATGTTGATGTATTACTAAAATCAGTTGACTTCAGCACCTCTTGTTGCTTTATATGCCAATGGTGCGAGTCAAAAATGGGGAAAAACACTATTTTTGTGTTGTTTTTCCAAAGTTGAAGTGTCTATAACTCCAGAAGTATTAAATATATCTTAATGTCCTTTTAGATTCTAGTTTAAAATAAGCTTTTCTTTTGGTATCTTCATATTTAAGGCCCTATCTGGTTAAATCCCAGAGATACAGGGATCTCAATGTGGCTTCATCCAGAAATTGTTCAATTTGACCCATTTTCAGCGGACAAAAACCATGATTCTGAAGCAAAACTACAGGCCAAAAATCTACCCATAGGAAGCTGTCAGTGTCATGATTTTATGTTTATACACAGATATGTTGATGTATTACTAAAATCAGTTGACTTCAGCACCTCTTGTTGCTTTAGATCCCAATGGTGCGAGTCCAAAAATGGGGAAAAACACTATTTTTGTGTCATTTTTTCAAAGTTGGAGTGTCTATAACTCCATAAGTATTAAAGATATCTTAATATCCTTTTAGATTCTGGTTCAGAATGTGCTTTTGTTTTTGTATACTAATTTATAAAGCCCTATATAATTACATTCCAGAGATATGAGGCTCTCCGTGTGGCTCCACAGAATAAATGAATGAATTTGACCAATTTTTAAAGGTCAAAAACAAAAAGTGGGTCACAAAAAGCAAGTTTTTCTTGTCAAAGATGTTTTAGCATTAAACTTGTGTCTTAAATTAAAACAGCATTGTCTCACATGAAGGTTGTGTGTCGCCATCATCCTCCCACACTTCTGTAAATATCAGCGTAACCATGGCAACCACTCACACACATCACTACATGATGTTCTGAACAGCGCATTACAGAAAGTGTCTGGACTCACGTGATCCATGAGCTCGCGCACCATGCCGTTCCACTGGCCCGAGCTCTCTTCAAACACGCCGTACTTCCCGTCCTCCACCAATCGGATCTCGTAGCGGAACCCCAGGATTCCGGAGAGTTCGCGAAGCAGATCCACAAAGAATCCCTCAAAGCGGTCGTTACCGTACAGAGGTTTATCCGACTTCTTAAACATAACGTACGGCTCCTCCTGAAACACAAAATCAAACTAAAAAATATAGCTGCGAGCAGCGATGGCGAGCCCAAGCGGTGGCACCGCCACCCCGTGCCTTTAGGGTCAGCTGTGCACGATGGGCAATAACGTAACCTCGCTTTGACCGTCGAGAAGACGTGTGCTGTAGAGCTCGCATCAGCGTGGGCTCTGCAAAAGTTCGCATGGAGGGCACATATCAACCACAAAGTATGCGTGAGCACCCTTCCGATACCTAAAATGAAAAATGAGACACCCTACGGTCTCATGGAGTTAATGGACACACGAAATAAGTACACAAGACTGAAAATTCATATGAAGTGTGCCATTTGAGACAGGGACAGTGCCTAGGACCGTGAACCACAATAGTCACATCTATGAGGTAATTCAAATGTAGAATAATTTTTAATGTCATAGGATGTCATAGGTCAATATCTTTTGCAGCACTTAAGCGTGTTAATCCAGAAGGCCAGTATTTATCCGGAGGTCTCTGTTCAGGTTTATTAATGTAATTATAATTTACGCACTGCTGAAGTTTCATCGAGATCAGTTAATGTATGCAGAAGTTATAACACACTTCCTTGCTTTTAAGCTGCCTTTATGTGCTTTTGGAGCTTCAAAGTTCATTTGCAATGTGTTCCACATTCAAACCAAAATATCTGACTTTCTGTTGGTCTGTTTGTTCACTTGAGACATAAGAGGGTGATTTAAAAGCATTTTGAAAGTGACACACTCCCTTCTGCCAGTTGGTGGCGCTATAACTTTGACTCACAGTAGTCACATCCATGCGACCGGCCTCTTCCCAGTAAACACACTGCTGAAGTTTCATCGAGATCAGTTAATGTATGCAGAAGTTATAACACACTCCCTTCTTTTATGTTACTTTTGATGTGCTTTTTGGAGCTTCAAAGTTAATTTGAAATGTGTTCCACATTCAAACCAAAATATCTGACTTTCTGTTGGTCTGAGCTAATGACTGTAAATTAGAAAGTTGTTCGGCCCGACGAGATCTACAAGTGTTCGAGTTTCATATTATTACATGCAAGCATGTTTGATATATGGACAAGTGTTTGAATCCCATTCCAGGTGTCGCTGTCGAGCCCCCTGCCACGCCCGGGTACCAGATTCAGCCCGGCCCTGATGGCCGCGGGTTCTGACCTGTGTGCAAAGTTTCAAGAGTTTTCGAGCATGTTAAGGGCCCCAAAAGTCCCAGAAACCTTGAAAAACAATCAAACAATCAAAAAGCAAATGTAAACCCAACAGAGAACCCCCCTCCCTCCCCACACACACACACACACACAAAAAAAATTTGGCAGGCCCATTCTGTCTGTCAGACAGAGAGACACTGAGAGAAAAAACACAGAAAGGGAGGAGGAGGGGTCACTCAGAAAGAGAAAAATTTTAAGAAATCCACATTCAAACCAGCTTCAGCCCGGCCCTGACAGCCGCGGTTTCTGACCCGTGTGCAAAGTTTCAAGAGTTTTTGAGCACGTTAAGAGCCCCAAAAGTGCCCCAATAGTCGTAAAATATAGCTGCAAGCAGCGATGGCGAGCCCAAGCCGGTGGCACCGCCACCCGTGCCTTTAGGGTTGCTGTGCACGATGGGCAATAACGTAACCTCGCTTTGACTGTCGAGAAGATGTGTGCTGTAGAGCTTGCATCAGTGTGGGCTCTGCAAAAGTGCGCATCGAGGGCACATATCGACCACAAAGTATGCAAGAATATGTAACGAGGCACACGTGCCAGGTCTTGTGTGTCACACTTGTATAAGGTTCAATATAATTCGATATGGGCCAAGTGATCAGAAGATAAGGAGCGGCTACTGGAGAGAGGGAAACAACACAGCAGGTAGGTGAAAACCAAGAGCTTTTTTTACTGGTTGGAATCTTGTATTCGTTGAAGAAATTCCTAATTGCAATTTGTCTGGAGCATGTAAATCTCAATACTGTAATTTGACAACATACAATGTATGATAATGCTTACAATCAAATCTCTTTTTTGAAATTCCAGGAAGTTGGACTCATCAACTCAAACAAATCAACTCAATTGACAACAGTTGTCATATACTTTGTATGAAAATGAAATAATAAAATGAAACTTGGAAAACTCAGACTCAGTTTGGTTATGACCCAATAACATTTTTAGGGCCCAAGCACAAAGTGCGTAGGACCCTATTGTTTTCGTTAGGATTATTATTATTATTATTATTATTATTTTTTTTTTTTTACGACTTACGGGGCACTTTTGGGGCTCTTAACATGCTCAAAAACTCTTGAAACTTTGCACACGGGTCAGAACCTCGCGGTCATTAGGGCCGGGCTGAAGCTGGTACCGGGCGTGGCAGGGGGCTCGACAGCGCCCCTGGAACAGGGTCCGAAAACTTGGTCTATAACTCAAACACGCTTGCATGTAATAATATGAAACTCGGTACACATATAGATCTCATCGTTTCATATATCCTTCATACTTTTACTTTTTACCCCAGACCAACAGGAAATCGTCTATTTAGGGTTGTTTGAAAAACGCACGCAATGGAATTTGGAATACTCCTCCCAGAGAACTCCACCAATCGCCACCAAACTCGGTCAGCATGATGTCAAGACATTGAGCATGAAAAATTGCCGGCAGATTTTTGATATCTCTAACGGTTTGGCCGTGGCGAGAAGCGAAATGATGGCGAGAAACGAGAAACAGTCAGAGTGTTATAACTTCTGCATACATTACTTGATCTCGATGAAACTTCAGCGGTGTGTTCGCTGTAAGAGGCCGATCGCATGGATGTGACTATTGTGAGTCAAAGTTATAGCGCCACCAACTGGCAGAAGGAAGTGTGTCACTTTCAAAATGCTTTGAAATCACCCACTTATTGTTACACGATTTACTTCAAACTTTAGGTGTATAATGTAAACACACGGCAGATGTAGACGTGTGAAAGGATTATTGATATCTTAAATCCTGCTGTCGCGGCAGCTCTTCAAATTTGAATTTTCTTTTTGATGCCTGGTGCAGGGGCTCAGTAGCGCCACCTTCAGACAAAAGTGGGGTATTGGTTTCATACTTTGACCTAGAGTCACATATTTTGGTTTGAATGTGGAACACATTGCACAAGAACTTTGAAGCTCAAAAAAGCACATAAATGAAGCTTAAACAGCAAGGAAGTGTGTTATAACTTCTGCATACATTACTTGATCTCGATGAAACTTCAGCAGTTTCTTCACTGGAAGAGGCCGGTCGCGTGGATGTGACTATTGTGAGTCAAAGTTATAGCGCCACCAACTGGCAGAAGGAAGTGTGTCACTTTCAAAATGCTTTGAAATCACCCACTTATTGTTACACGATTTACTTCAAACTTTAGGTGTATAATGTAAACACACGGCAGATGTAGACGTGTGAAAGGATTATTGATATCTTAAATACTGCTGTCGCGGCAGCTCTTCAAACTTGAATTTTCTTTTTGATGCCTGGTGCAGGGGCTCAGTAGCGCCACCTTCAGACAAAAGTGGGGTATTGGTTTCATACTTTGACCTAGAGTCACATATTTTGGTTTGAATGTGGAACACATTGCACAAGAACTTTGAAGCTCAAAAAAGCACATAAATGAAGCTTAAACAGCAAGGAAGTGTGTTATAACTTCTGCATACATTACTTGATCTCGATGAAACTTCAGCAGTTTCTTCACTGGAAGAGGCCGGTCGCGTGGATGTGACTACTGTGAGTCAAAGTTATAAGCGCCACCAACTGGCAGAAGGAAGTGTGTCACTTTCAAAATGCTTTGAAATCACCCCTTATGTCTCAATTGAACAAACAGTTGATAAAGAAATCGGTATCAATATATTGAATTATGAATTATTGCATTGATCAACTGTGATGTCCGGTTAAGATGAAAATAAACTATTACTCTGTCTAAGCGATTATCTTTCTGAAACACGTCACAAAAACTTACAGAAGCGGATAACACAAACATGACGTTGGAAATATACACTTATCAGTATAGTTATATTAAACTTGTCTATTTCAGTTATAAAGCTGTCTCATATGTAATTTCTCCTTTAATTCTATAATATAACCACTAGATGGAGGTCTAAGCACATTTTCTGTATTCTCGTTGTTTTAACGTAAGAAGAACACTTGTACGTGTTGACTGTTGAGAACGGTGTTTGGAGTTTTTAAAAGACGCGGACCAGGCGGAAAAACAAGACATACTGCATCATTGCGTTCAATATTTTAACGAGGGCCACTCGTACGCTGTACACGGTGTAAGCATCAGCTTGAGGACTCTTCAAAATGTATATAGGTCTCAGTTCTGGATGGAGTTATTTGCAGACCTTAGAGATGCTGGATACTTCAACGGGAGTCGTGAGCGTCATTGCTTTGGTGATACAATAAAAAAATACTCTACAAAAAAAAAAAAATAAAAAAAAAAAAAACAGGGTTTCCATGGGGTCTTAAAAGTCTTAAAAAGTCTAAAATTTCAAAATCACAATTTAAGGCCTTAAAAGTCTTAAATTTGCTGAAGTATTGTGTTCTAGGTCTTAAATAATTTTTAACAGGTCTTAATTTTCCTACGTCCATGTAAATCTCATTTAAATGCTCCCATAGCGCTTTGGAATGTTTCTTTTTTTACTTCCGTGCTGTTGTAGTTTCTTATTTAAGCTAGTCCAAATATAATTCGCTGTATTATGACTACAAAATAGACCAACATGCAACAGCCAATCAGCTTTGAGCTTTAGGTGTTATTGGCGCGAGTCTCTCGGATACAACAGAAAGGCGTTAAACGGATTTTATTCAGCTATGAGGAAGTGCAAGTTTAGCGATACTTGGCTTGAAAAATCTGAATTTAGGTGCTTGGTTAAACCCAGTTGCAAATAACGCATTTGAAGCCTACTGCTTATGCAAGAAAGCTATTAAATTGGGAATGTTGGGTGTACGGGCGCTGGAGTCTCATTCAAAAAGTGAAAAATATCTAACTGCTGTCAAGGGTCTCCAGCAAACTACAGCCATCAGCCATTACGCGCTTTGGAATAGCGGATGATGACTAATTTCCAAAATCACGGGACCGTTACGTGCTGATGTTCGACGAAAGTCTTCATCGCACCACCAAAACGAAACAGCTGGACCTGCACGTGCGTTTTTAGGTCTGCTGCTGAATGGGTCGAGACTGCAATAAATAAAAATAAAAGGAACAGGCTACAATGAATGATCTATGGCAGGGCTAGTATAATGGTGGCCCCAGATCATCTTTATCTGACCCTCCAACAGTTTTTTTATTTTTAAAAACCCTCACAATCTGATATCAAAGTGCCCTCTCAGCAAAGGTTTAGCGCGTTCATAGGCAACCGCATTCATCGGTGTGTTTAACAACGCTCATTGTGGCGTACAACACCATTCATCGGTGAGTTTAACAACGCTCAACTGCAGGTAAAGCAGCACTCAGAGGTGAGTTCAACCAAAACAACGCTAAACTGCATGTGGCTAATGTTTACACTCAGGGTACATTACGGCATGTTTTCCATAACGTTACGACGTTCTCAATATAATTCATAATCACACGTTTATAATGAACAACGCGTTATGGTTATTGTGTTATTAAAAACTGTGTACGCAGGTGTTACAGTTAACATGGTAACACTAAGTTACACCTGGTTTACTTGTATGTTACTGATTAAAGTAATGTAAAAAAAACAGTTATAACTGCATGAAGATGAATGGTAACACAATACTGGCAAAATACTGTTTACATCTTGCAAATGCATATGATTCAAGACTAGAATTCCCCCAGAACGGAGGGAGGGGCAGGGTGACCAAACCTCATTATCATTTAAAGTCATATGCACTGAAACGGCGTGCTGAAAACGGAGCTGTTTTTCAGCAGTTAAAATTAGTGTTTTCTTAAAATACTAATGAGAATTTTTAATAAAAGTATATTACAAAGTTTTCATTTAGACCCTAAAGATTCATATTAACTTGTACAAAAATGGCATTATATGACCCCTTTAAGGTTACAAATACACACACACACACACTCCATCATTGCAATCTTGACATTGCAGCCTGTTCATTATAGCGCTAATAAAATATAATAATAAAATAGTAAACCTACCATATAAAAATTACTCTGTTTAAATAGTCAGTAGTACAATTCAGTATCATTCACAGTAAGCACCGCTCCACTGTGATGTTTCCAAGCATATTTTTAGCATGTAAAGAGGATGATTTTCTACGTCGGTATTGGAGCGTGAGTAAAGTACAAAGCCTATAATAACTGGCAGAAGGCAGTAAGAGAAACAGGAAGTCTGTTATAACTTCTGCATACATTAATTGATCTCGACGAAACTTCAGCAGTGTGTTGGCTGTAAGAGGCCGATCGCATGGATGTTGCTATTGTGAGTCAGTTATAAGCGCCACCAACTGGCAGAAGGAAGTGTGTCACTTTCAAAATGCTTTTAAATCACCCCTTATGTCTCAAGTGAACAAACAGACCAACAGAAAGTCAGATATTTTGGTTTGAATGTGGATTTCTTGGAATTTGCACACATCTTCTCGACGGTCGAGCGAGCTTACGTTATTGCCCGTCGTCTGTGGCGACCCTAAAGGCCCAGGGTGGCGGTGCCACCGGCTTGGGCCCGTCATCGCTGCTCGCAGCTTTAATTAGGGCCCAAGCACAAAGTGCGTAGGACCCTATTGTTTTCGTTAGGATTATTATTATTATTATTATTATTATTATTTTTTTTTTTTTTTTACGACTTACGGGGCACTTTTGGGGCTCTTAACATGCTCAAAAACTCAAAACAACATATTGCAACTTAATAACTCAAATCACTCTTTCAATTTAAAATGTAACAGTCTTTTCAGCCAAATGAATCAAATGTTCAAAATCCACTGAATTGATTCAGTTAGTGTCAGTTCAGAGTCAAATGACTCGGATCAAAAGAGTTTTTGACTCTTTAGAATCGTTCAGTTCAGAATCGATGTCTCTCCGTTCAAAGCTCGAGGAAAAATATGCAAAAACAAAGTCTAGGTCCAATTTGTCCGAAAACGAAAAGGTTTCTCATACCAGTTTCGATGAGTTCAAGATCAAAGTTCAATCAAATGGTCTCCGTGGGTGGCTCGCCTTTTACATACGGCTCATATGCGTTGCACGTATCCAGGATGTTGATCACAATTTCTCGGAAGAAACACACATACAACAAAAAAAAACAGCCTTGCAAAAACACAAGGCAGAACAATAATTAATCTTCCATTCAAACACTTTCATCAACAAATATCATGTATACACTTCAAACAACGTATTAACTCAATATCTTGACACTTACACACAACATTGTCACTTTTCATCGACTCGTTTGCATCTTCACATGTGATTAGCTTTAGCCCAGCGTGCAAATTAACACTAGCTCACACACTATGCACAAGCGGCCTATATGAACTCTAATGTCACACTACTGATTTGCCACTCGTCTGCAACAGTTTCTTGTAAAATGTCAAGTCAATAAACAAAAAAACAACTCACCAAGGCAAGAATTTCACATCTTATTTTGCAAGAAGATAATTTGCGGTGCTTTTTGGCGCTCCGTGTATCTACATCGGTTTTTATTCTCGACTTCAGCGTCAGCTCTTCAAAGTTATCACTTTCACTCAAATGTAATCTTTGGATTGCATTCAAGTTTCTTTTCCTCAATATCTACTTTTTAATGAGTAGTATCTGCTTCGTCAGACTCGCTCGCTCTCTCCCAATGTTTTTTTGACAACAGCAGTGTGGCCCGCGCAGTCTCAGTGCTACCATTGGCTCATTGGAGTGTCAGTCAATGCAGCACGATCCATAAGTGGATGAAACACTTTCTCTTCTAAAGCACTCGTTGTTCTCTCTTATTAAGAAAATTACTTCTTAATTTTCCCATCTTTTTACACATCTCTCAACTCTTCTACTGGTAGCCTGGATCATCTGGGTTACAAATATCTCAGCTCTGTTGGTCCTTTCAATGTAAGTAAATGAGAAGTGGTGTGAAACAGATCAATAATTAAGTCATTTTTTACTATAAATCTCTACTTTCACTTTCACAAAGCTCTTCTCTCTTAAGAGTTCTTTTTCAGTTGTTTTTTTTTTTGGTGATTTACTTAAGCATATCACCCCTCCTGAGCAGGGTGGACAATTTATAGTAAAAAATATAAAAATACTATATATACTACATACAATATATACTATTTATCTTTTCACACCCACACCTATAATATCCCTTCTGAAAGTATGGATTAAACCACTGGAGTGTTATGGGTTACTGTTATGTTGCATTTATGTGATTTTTGGAGCTTCAAAGTTCCAACAGAGAAATTCCCTCCCCACCCCTCCCCACACACACACACACAAAAAAATGGCAGGCCATTCTGTCTGTCAGAGAGAGATCACTCTGTCTGTCAGGAATTCCAAGAAATCCACATTCAAACCACAATATCTGACTTTCTGTTGGTCGGAGCTAATGACTGTAAATTAGAAAGTTGTTCGGCTTGACGAGAACAATATACACGCTGAGTTTTGTAACTGTAGATAGAACTAACTAAGTTATAACACACTTTATGTGTCCATTTTTAGTCCTAAATCAATTTCCTCGCCACGGCCAAACCGTTCGAGATATCAAAAATCCGTCCGGAATGTAGCATCCTCAATGTCTTGACTTCATGCCGACCGAGTTTGGTGGCGATTGGATTCATTCTCTAGGAGAAATATATATAATTCCAGAGCATGTGTTTCCAAACAACCCATAATAGCCGACTTCCTGTTGGGCTGGCGTAAAACTTAGAGCACGAAAGTTGTTCGGCCCGATGTGATCTACAAGTGTACCGAGTTTCATATTATTACATGCAAGCATGTTTGATATCACGGACAAGTGTTTGAATCCCATTCCAGGGGCGCTGTCGAGCCCCCTGCCACGCCCGAGTACCATCTTCGGCCCGGCCCTGATGGCCGCGGGTTCCGACCCGTGTGCAAAGTTTCAAGAGTTTTTGAGCACGTTAAGGGCCCCAAAACCTTGAAAAACAAAAATAAAAGCGTTTCACTCATCAGCAAAATCAGCCCCCTCCCCCAGACACAGAGAGACGTAGGGTCAGTGGGAGAGGCAGAGAAAATTCTCCAAAAATCCACATTCAAACCAAAATATCTGACTTTCTGTTGGTCTGAGCTAATGACTGTAAATTAGAAAGTTGTCCGGCTCGATGAGAACAATATAATTACTGAGTTTTGTGACTGTGGGTTAAAGTATAAAACCAACCCCTCACTTTTGTCAAAAGGTGGCGCTACTGAGCCCCTGCACCACGCCCGTTTCTGAAACTTTGCACATGTCTACTGGCTAATAAATGTGATGTGTCTGTCGAGTTTCATGCAATTTCAAGTATGCTAAGAGTCTAAAAAGCATCAAAAAAGAATATTCGAGTTTGAAGCATTGCCGCTGCAACAGTATCCAAGATATCAATAATCCTTTCACATGTCTACATCTGCCGTGTGTTTACATTACACACCAAAAGTTTTAAATAAATCGGGTAAAAATAAGAGGGTGATTTCAAAGCATTTTGAAAGTGACACACTTCCTTCTGCCAGTTGGTGGCGCTATAACTTTGACTCACAATAGTCACATCCATGCGATCGGCCTCTTACAGCGAACACACCGCTGAAGTTTCATCGACATCAATTAATGTATGCAGAAGTTATAACACACTTCCTGTTTCTCTTTTCGCGCCATCATTTCGTTTCCTCGCCACGGCCAAACCGTTCGAGATATCAAAAATCCGCCGGCAATTTTTCATCCTCAATGTCTTGACTTCATGCTGACCGAGTTTCGTGGCGATTGGTGGAATTCTCTAGGAGGAGTATTTCAAATTCCATTGCATGCCTTTTCCAAACAACCCTAAATAGGCGATTTCCTGTTGGGCTGAGGTAAAAAGTAAAAGTATGAAGGATATATGAAACGATGAGATCTATATGTGTACCGAGTTTCATATTATTACATGCAAGCGTGTTTGATTTATGGACCAAGTTTTCGGACCCCGTTCAGGGGCACCGTCGAAGCCCCTGCCGCGCCCGGTACCAGCTTCAGCCCGGCCCTAATGGCCGTGGGTTCTGACCCGTGTGCAAAGTTTCAAGAGTTTTTGAGCACGTTAAGAGCCCCAAAAGTGCCCCAATAGTCGTAAAAAAATAATAATAATTAAAGCTGCGAGCAGCGATGGCGAGCCCAAGCGGTGGCACCGCCACCCTGGGCCTTTAGGGTCGCCAGCGCCACGGCGGGCAATAGCGTAAGCTCGCTCGACCGTCGAGAAGATGTGTGCAAATTCAAGAAATCCACATTCAAACCAAAATATCTGACTTTCTGTTGGTCTGTTTGTTCACTTGAGACATAAGGGGTGATTTAAAAGCATTTTGAAAGTGACACACTTCCTTCTGCCAGTTGGTGGCGCTATAACTGACTCACAATAGCAACATCCATGCGATCGGCCTCTTACAGCGAACACACTGCTGAAGTTTACAGTCGAGATCAATTAATGTATGCAGAAGTTATAACAGACTTCCTGTTTCTCTTACTGCCTTCTGCCAGTTATTATAGGCTTTGTACTTTACTCACGCTCAATACCGGCGTAGAAAATCATCCTCTTTGCATGCATAAAAATATGCTTAGAAACATCACAGTGGAGCGGTGCTTACTGTGAATGATACTGAGTTGTACTACTGACTATTTAAACAGAGTAATTTTTATATGGTAGGTTTACTATTTTATTATTATATTTTATTGTGGCTATAATGAACAGGCTGCAATGTCAAGATTACAATGATGGAGTGTGTGTGTGTGTGTGTATTTGTAACCTTAAAGGGGTCATATAATGCCATTTTTGTACAAGTTAATATGAATCTTTAGGGTCTAAATGAAAACTTTGTAATATACTTTTATTAAAAATTCTCATTAGTGTTTTAAGAAAACACAAATTTTAACTGCTCAAAAACAGCTCCGTTTTCAACACGCCGTTTCAGTGCATATGACTTTAAATGATAATGAGGTTTGGTCACCCGCCCCTCCCTCCGTTCTGGGGGAATTGTAGTCTTGAATCATATGCATTTGCAAGATGTAAACAGTATTTTGCCAGTATTGTGTTACCATTCATCTTCATGCAGTTATAACTGTTTTTTTACATTACTTCTTAATCAGTAACATACAAGTAAACCAGGTGTAACTTAGTGTTACCATGTTAACTGTAACACCTGCGTACACAGTTTTTAATAACACAATAACCATAACGCGTTGTTCATTATAAGCGTGTGATTATGAATTATATTGAGAACGTCGTAGCGTTATGGAAAACATGCCGTAATGTACCCTGAGTGTAAACATTAGCCACATGCAGTTTAGCGTTGTTTTGGTTGAACTCACCTCTGAGTGCTGCTTTACCTGCAGTTGGCGTTGTTAAACTCACCGATGAATGGTGTTATGCGCCACAATGAGCGTTGTTAAACTCACCGATGAATGCGGTTGCCTATGAGCAGCGCTAAACCTTTGCTGAGAGGGCACTTTGATATCAGATTGTGAGGGTTTTAAAAATAAAAAAAACTGTTGGAGGGCCAGATAAAGATGATCTGGGGGCCACCATTATACTAGCCCTGCCATAGATCATTCATTGTAGCCTATTCCTTTTTATTTTTATTTATTGCAGTCTCGACCCATTAGCAGCAGGCGAAAAGCGTACGTGCAGGTCCAGCTGTTTCGTTTTGGTGGTCGCGATGAAGACTTTCGTCGAACATCAGCACGCGAGCGGTCCGTGATTTTGGAAATTAGTCATCATCCGCTATTCCAAAGCGTAATGGCTGATGGCTGTAGTTTGCTGGAGACCCTTGACAGCAGTTAGATATTTTCACTTTTTGAATGAGACTCCAGCGCCCGTACACCCAACATTCCCAATTTAATAGCTTTCTTGCATAAGCAGTAGGCTTCAAATGCGTTATTTGCAACTGGCTTTAACCAAGCCACGAAATTCAGATTTTTCAAGCCAAGTATCAGCTAAACTTGCACTTCCTCATAGCTGAATAAAATCCGTTTAACGTCTTTCTGTGGTATCCGAGGACTCGCGCCAATAACACGAAAGCTCAAAGCTGATTGGCTGTTGCATGTTGGTCTATTTTGTAGTCATAATACAGCGAATTATATTTGGACTAGCGAAATAAGAAACTACAACAGCACGGAGTAAAAAAGAAACATTCAAAGCTGCTTGGGAGCATTTAAATGAGATTTACATGGACGTAGGAAAATTAAGACCTGTTAAAAATTATTTAAGACCTAGAACACAATACTTCAGCAAATTTAAGACTTTTAAGGCCTTAAATTGTGATTTTG
>NW_026266223.1:0-17500 GCF_025860055.1 Xyrauchen texanus
GGAGAGAGACAAAAGTGGTGTAACATGTGCTCTCTTAGGTTCATTAAAGACCAGAAGTGCTGCTGCATTCTGGATCATTTGGAGAGGTCTAATAGCACATGCAGGAAGGCCTGCAATGAGAGCGTTACAGTAGTCCAGTCTAGTTATGACAAGGCGACTGAACGAGCAGTTGTGTGGCATGTACAGAGAGGAAGGATCTTATCTTCCTGATATTGTCGAGTGTAAATCTACATGATCTTGCAGTCTTTGAAATGTGGTCAGTGAAATTTAGCTCATCATCAATGGTTACCCCTAGATTTCTGACCGTTTTGGAAGGTGAAACTGTAGTTGGACCCAGCTGCACGGTGATGTTGTGTTCAACAGCAGGGTTGGCTGGAAAGACAAGGAGTTCGGTCTTGGCTGAGTTGAGTTGAATGTGGTGTTCCTTCATCCAGGCTGAGATGTCTGCCAGACAGGCAGCGATTCGAGCAGTCACTGTGGTGTCGTTGGGCTGGAAAGACAAGTAGAGTTGCGTGTAATCAGCATAGCTGATAGATAGATAGATAGATAGATAGATAGATAGATAGATAGATAGATAGATAGATAGATAGATAGATAGATAGATAGATAGATAGATAGACAGACAAAGAGACAGACAGACAGACAGACAGACAGATAGATAGATAGATAAGACAGATAGATAGAAAGAAAAGACAGACATATAGATAGACAGACAGACAGACAGACAGACAGACAGACAGATAGATAGATAGATAAGACAGATAGATAGAAAGAAAAGACAGACATATAGATAGACAGACAGACAGACAGACAGACAGACAGACAGATAGATAGAATACATACATAGACAGACAGATAGACAAACAGACAGAGATAGATAGAAAAGACAGATAGACAGACAGACAGACAGACAGACAGACAGATAGATAGGACAGATAGATAGAAAGAAAAGACAGACATATAGATAGACAGACAGACATATAGACAGACAGACAGACAGACAGATAGATAGACAGACAGACAGACATATAGATAGACAGACAGACAGACAAGAAAAGAAAAGACAGACATATAGATAGACAGACAGACAGACAGACAGACAGACAGACAGACAGATAGATAGATAAGACAGATAGATAGAAAGAAAAGACAGACATATAGATAGACAGACAGACAGACATATAGACAGACAGACAGACAGACAGACAGACAGACAGATAGATAGAATACATCTCAGTGATCAGAACTACACTAGATGGGACAGACATCCAACAGAAGCCCTACACACAGAATTCTGCAAATTAATTTTGAAATTACAAAGGAAAACACCCAATAATGCATGCAGGGCAGAATTAGGACGATTCCCATTGATCATTAACATACAAAAAAGATCTCTAAATTTTTGGATGCATTTAAAATCAAGTCCCACAGAGTCGCTTCATTATAAAGCGCTACAAACCCAAGAACTGAACCCTGAAAACAGTCCCCTCAGTCAGCTGGTTCTGAGACTCACTAACCCGGTTAACAGTACTAACAGTAACCAGCCTCAGACCAGCACTGCTTTACAACCAAACATCAGAATAAATCAGATCATCAAACAATCTCAAATCACCTATCTGGAACATTGGGATCAAGAAACTAAAACACAAAGCAAATTACAATTCTATCGGACTCTAAAATCAAAGTATGAATTGGAAGAGTATCTCCTGACTGTCAGAGATACAAAGCAGAGACAGATCCTGAGCAAGTACAGGCTCAGTGAGCACAGTCTCGCCATCGAGAGAGGCAGACACAGAAAAACATGGTTACCCAGAGAAGAAAGGGTGTGTGCTCACTGTACGACAGGTGAGGTTGAGACAGAGGTGCACTTTCTCCTTCACTGCCCAAAATTTAAAAATACAAGGGACATTTATATGGATAAATTAACACACAGCATAGACACATTTATAACAATGACAGAACAAGAACAAATTAATATAATACTTGGAGAGGGACACACAGCAGCACTGGCTGCAAGATACGTTTTAACGTGTCACAGTCTGAGAGACAGTGGGTGAATCTGTGTTATGTGTTTTACCCCCGTGTGTCACCCCAATGTTCCCCACAGTGACCCTCAGTGTATGTGTGTATATTCATTTATGTGTCAGTATATGTCAGTTCTCTTCAGTTATTTAAACACTGTGGTCTTCAGCAGTTCTGAACCTGTTCTGTATTTATTTTTATATGTGTTAAATTTGTTAAACTAAATGTATAGATTAAGATGTAGTTCTGCTTTGGCAATATTGTATTGTTTACATTCATGCCAATAAAGCCCCTTTGAATTGAATTGAATTGAATTGATAGATAGATAAGACAGATAGATAGAAAGAAAAGACAGACATATAGATAGACAGACAGACAGACAGACAGACAGACAGACTAGATAGATAGATAAGACAGATAGATAGAAAGAAAAGACAGACATATAGACAGACAGACAGACAGACAGACAGACAGATAGATAGAAAGAAAAGACAGACATATAGATAGACAGACAGACAGACAGACAGACAGACAGATAGATAGATAGATAAGACAGATAGATAGAAAGAAAAGACAGACATATAGATAGACAGACAGACAGACAGACAGACAGACAGACAGACAGATAGATAGATAGATAAGACAGATAGATAGAAAGAAAAGACAGACATATAGATAGACAGACAGACAGACATATAGACAGACAGACAGACAGACAGACAGACAGACAGATAGATAGAATACATACATAGACAGACAGATAGACAAACAGACAGAGATAGATAGAAAAGACAGATAGACAGACAGACAGATAGATAGATAAGACAGACAGACACAAAGACAGACTGACAGACAGATAGATAGAAAGAAAAGACAGACATATAGATAGACATATAGATAGACATATAGATAGACAGAAAGATAGACAGATAGATAGATAGATAGATAGATAGATAGATAGATAGATAGATAGATAGATAGATAGATAGATAGATAGATAGATAGATAGATAGATACATACATACATACATACATAGACAGACAGATAGACAGACAGACAGATAGATAGACAAAGAGACAGACAGTGAATAGATAGATAGACAGAGAGTGGAGAGAGACAAAAAGTGGTGTAACATGTGCTCTCTTAGGTTCATTAAAGACCAGAAGTGCTGCTGCATTCTGGATCATTTGGAGAGGTCTAATAGCACATGCAGGAAGGCCTGCAATGAGAGCGTTACAGTAGTCCAGTCTAGTTATGACAAGGCGACTGAACGAGCAGTTGTGTGGCATGTACAGAGAGGAAGGATCTTATCTTCCTGATATTGTCGAGTGTAAATCTACATGATCTTGCAGTCTTTGAAATGTGGTCAGTGAAATTTAGCTCATCATCAATGGTTACCCCTAGATTTCTGACCGTTTTGGAAGGTGAAACTGTAGTTGGACCCAGCTGCACGGTGATGTTGTGTTCAACAGCAGGGTTGGCTGGAAAGACAAGGAGTTCGGTCTTGGCTGAGTTGAGTTGAATGTGGTGTTCCTTCATCCAGGCTGAGATGTCTGCCAGACAGGCAGCGATTCGAGCAGTCACTGTGGTGTCGTTGGGCTGGAAAGACAAGTAGAGTTAGCGTGTCATCAGCATAGCTGATAGATAGATAGATAGATAGATAGATAGATAGATAGATAGATAGATAGATAGATAGATAGATAGATAGATAGATAGATAGATAGATAGATAGATAGATAGATAGACAGACAGACAGACAGACAGACAGATAGATAGATAGATAGACAGACAAAGAGACAGACAGACAGACAGACAGATAGATAGATAGATAGATAGATAGATAGATAGATAGATAGATAGATAGATAGATAGATAGATAGAGAGACAGACAGACAGACAGACAGACAGACAGACAGACAGACAGATAGACAGACAAAGAGACAGACAGACAAAGAGCAGACAGACAGACAGACAGACAGACAGACAGACAGATAGGTAGATAGACAGACAAAGAGACAGACAGACAGACAGACAGACAGACAGATAGATAGATAGATAGACAGACAGACAGACAGACAGACAGACAGACAGACAGATAGATAGATAGATAGATAGATAGATAGATAGATAGATAGATAGATAGATAGATAGATAGATAGATAGATAGATAGATAAGACAGACAAAGAGACAGACAGACAGAGAGATATTTAGGTAGATAGAAAGATAGATTTACGACTTGCAGATACAAATATATACACACATATACACATAGTGAATTTATTTTGATTAGTTATTTTTATATTTGTTAAACTAAATGTAATTATAGATTAAGGTGTAGTTCTTTTTACACAGCCTCTGCTTTGGCAATACTGTATCGTTTATATTCATGCCAATAAAGACCCTTTGAATTGAATTGAATAGTGGACATATTGAAAACTGCACTGTGCAAAACTGCTAAAAAGTGGATATTTTAACAGAGAATCACAGACAGTTTCAATGCTGAACCTTTAGGGGGCGTCCACGTGTTTTTAAACATGCAGATTTTATAAATATCTATATGGCCAGTTAAATGGACAGCCTTTGCGGTCTCTCATCCGTGTCTAGAAAAGCACTTCATAAATTAAATGAATTATTACTATTATTAATGTTATTATTAGTAGTATTATAGTTTTCTTGTTATTATCCTTATAAGTCCATCAATACAATTTTCTCGTGTTATTGTATAATTCCACCTGAATTATTCACTTTAATACTGTGCTTGCAAAATTTAGAATGACATTAAAAATCATTTCTGCAACAGTACATCTCAGATGTAAAAACTCTTTATCATTTGTGAGCACTTTTCCATAGACTCACATTGTATACCAGTGGGGGAAAACAATAAAGGGCCAAGGAGTACGTTTTAGGCCGCTGTGTTGGCTACTGAACGAGCGATCGTTCCCAAACTTTGCACACACAATCGGGGTCTTTCCACGAGAAACATATTACACTTTTGTGTGCCCAGGCCCATGGGAACCCGTTTTATTACAGTAATAATATGCTTAATATAGTCTGATTCTATTAAGCCTCTGTTAAATGATTACATTTAAGGCCGCCGCGTTGGCTACTGAACGAGCGATCATTCCCAAACTTTGCACACACAATCGGGGTCTTCCCACGAGAAACATATTACACTTTTGTGTGCCCAGCCCCATGGGAACCCGTTTTATTACAGTCAAAATATGCTTAATATAGGCGGCATGCTTAATATGGAGTGGTGGTGGCGTAGTGGACTAAAGCACATCACTTGTAATCAGAAGGTCACTGGTCCGATCCCCATAGCCACCACCATTGTGTCCTTGAGCAAGACACTTAATCCAAGTTGCTCCGGGGAATTGTCCCTGTAAAATCTGGTTGTGGTTCGAAAAATCACAAATCCGATCATTTACTCGGTTTGCGGCCCTTTACAGTATATAACTCGTATATGCAACTTAAATGTCTGCCCTTAGCCACTGCCTGGTAATATTTCAGATTTCACTCACCAGTTCAGCACGTTCAGCGTCCTTTCACAGCGTGTTTATAGTAAAAGTTTGGTTTGCCTTAATGTGTGTCCAAAGATAAGATCCATGTATCATCTTTATTACCCTCTTTGGTCTTTACAGGTAGATATCGATAAAAAAAAAGAAAGATAAAATTAGATTTTAAATTAGAAACTTCTAGATAAAATTAGTATACATTTACTATAGTAATTAATACTCTGACACTAATTTGGGCAAAGCGCACTAATGACTTCTTTAAGACTTGAAGCTAAAAGTTGACGATTTGTAAATTGACTTGGACTTGACTTGGGACTTGACTGCCTTGACTTGGGACTTGACTGCCTTGACTTGGGACTTGACTGCCTTGACTTGGGACTTGACTGCCTTGACTTGGGACTTCACTCGGGACTTTAATGCAATGACTTGAGACTTACTTGTGACTTGGAAAACAATGACTTGGTCCCACCTCTGCAAGTTGGACACGTGGAGAGTTGCAATGTCAAGTCACTTTTTCTGGTTGACTGTAACTTCTATATTATGTCTTTGACGGGCATAAAAAACAAAAAATCATTGAAAAGTCAAAAAATGCTTTCATTGTTCAACCTTATATTATTTTTATTATTTATTATTATTTTTTGGCTATTCATGTTCTGCAATTTTGGACACAATTTAATGTAAGACCTTGGCATGATTATTAATAAAAAAATAAATTAAATAAAAAAAAAAAAAGTTATCTTTAAGGAAATCTGAATTGATGTGTTGTTATTGTAATCGATGACTCAGCGAGTGAACCGCGAATGGGCTTTATTGGATTTCGCAGATTTCATTTCAAAGGGCAAAACGCCCCTAACAAGTGTGTCATCTCATTATCGTGGCAAGATTCGATGCCGTTTTTATTCTTAAAAGTTTTTCAAGTCCTTCGGTTATTTTCTGATGCATTTGTTTTTGGAACAATTTCTTTAATAGGCTATATTTACTGGACTCAAGTCTGCTCTGCTCGCAACACAATAATCTCCTCCTCACAAGCATGCCCCGATAAGTTTCATGAAATGATAATAATAATAAAGGATTGAGTTTATCCCACCCAACAATTCCTACAAAAACATTTCAGCGTTCTTGTGAAAAATGCGTTCATTACCACGTCTCCATTACAGTCGTATTCATGCAAATCTTAAAGGCGTGCATGTGACATTTTTAAACCACTCACAACCTACGTGCAAAAGACTCTTCTACCTTTTCAGCGCTACATTTCCATTGCTCTCTTCTTCTGTTCATCTCTCCTCGTCACATGAATGCAGACGGAATTCTGAATTCGATGACACCAAGCTTGGCAAAATCGGACCGACCGTCCTAAAGATTTATCTGTGAAACAATCCAGCCAATCAGATTCGATATGCAAATGAGGGTGGACATAATGAGGGTGGAAGTCGTTTTTACCTCTATACCTACAGACTTTTTAACCCCAGAGGGCTAGGGGTTAGGGTCAACTAGTGATTTAACCCCAACTAACCCCAGCGGACTGGGGCTAACCCTAGTGGACTGATGGAGAATTACACTTTACTACTTACAAATTTAAACCTATGCAATATTTGAAGCAGTTTATTTTCAAAACATTTTGTTTTCTACAAAATATCCTTCTGTTATTTGTTTTTCATTTATTTCATTTTTGGAAACATATCTTTGATCAAATTAACTGGACTCAAAAATACTCCTCACATACAAGTAAAAGAAATATTGTGAAATAATAATAATAATGATAAAAAAAGTTTAAACATTATTTAAAAGCTTTATTAGTTAGTTAGTTAATTAGTTACATAGAGACACACAAAACCAGACACAGACAGACAGACAGACAGACTGATAGATAGACAGAGAGACAGACAGACAGATAGTCAAGTCAATTTTATTCAGTATAGCGCCTTTCACAACACACATCGTTTCAAAGCAGCTTTACAGAAGATCAGCATTAACAGACGATAAAACTGTAATGTCGATGAATCATCATTGTGCAATTAGATAAAATACGATTCTTAATCGTGTTTAAAAATAATTAAATAATAATTGTATTAATAACCCCAGTGAGCAAGCTGTAGGCGACTGTGGCAAGGAACACAAAACTCCATAAGATGTGGATTAATGGAGAAAAATAACCTTGGGAGAAACCAGACTTACTGTGGGGGCCAGTTCCCTCTGGCTAACATCATGAATATAATGTAAATATTACTTGTGTATAGTTAAAATCATGGTTTAAAATTATTAAACTAAGTAAGGGTTAAGGGTCATTGTTTAAACATTGATTGTGTTTGAACTGTAAGATTAATGACCACAGGCTTTGAAGTCCATCTAGATTAATTGCAGAAGTTCACATAGATGCAATTGTCCTTGTTAATTGGCTGATGAAGGCTTTTGTTGGCAATAGCTAGTCTATGCATTCCATTTCAAGATCGTAGTCCATCAATAGACCGAGGTGATGCAGGTTGGAGTTGGTATCAGTTCATCCTCTGAAGTCCATCATAATAGACCGAAGTGATGTTTGGCTGGCACCGGCTGCATTTAGTCATCATCATTCAGCGACATGAAGCAGTGGAGTCCAACACGAAGCAGGAATGGTGCTGGATCCAGCCGGTTCTGGTGACCTCAGGATAGGAGTCCCGAGGTTGAGACAAGGAAACAAATAAAAAGATGTAAGCATAGATGCCATAAAATGTATTGCAGAGTTAGAGATCATGATCACTGTTTCTGGTTCCGGAGACCCAACTAAAGCAGCCTAATTGTGGGTTGGAGGATAAATTAGGTGTATGTCTGGCTAAATAGATGAGTCGTTAGTCTAGACTTAAACTGAGAGGGTGTGTCTGCATCTCGAACAGTGTTTGGGAGACTATTCCATAGTTTAGGAGCCAAATATGAAAAGGATCTACCTCCTTTTGTGGATTTTGATATTCTAGGAACTATTAACAGGCCAGAATTTTGCGATCGTAATGAACGTGATGGAATATAGCGTGACAGAAGATCATTTAAGTACTGCGGAGCTAGACCATTCAAAGCTTTGTATGTAGTTAACAGAATTTTAAAATGCTGATGCATTTTGAACCAATTGAAGTTTATTTATTGATCTTGCTGGACATCCTCCCAGTAATGCATTACAATAATCTAGTCTTTAGGTCATGAGCGCATGAATTAGTTTTTCGGCATCAGCAACAGAGAGCATATGCCTTCATTTAGCACTATTTCTGAGGCGGAAGAATGCTGTGCTACAAACATCTGTAATTTGATTTTCAAAGGACAGATTGTATCAAACATAACACCTAAGTTTTTCACTGTTGAAGATGATGTAACAGAACATCCATCTAGAGTCAAATTATATTTTAGCGGCTTATTTTTAGAGGTTTTTGGTCCAATAATTAGAACCTCTGTTTTGTCAGAATTGAGTAGAAGGAAATTTCTGGCCATCCAATCTTTTATTTAATTGATACACTCTGCTAATTTTGAGAATTGTGAAATCTCATCAAGTTTTGAAGAAATATAAAGTTGTGTATCGTCAGCATAGCAGTGGAAACATATTCCACGATTCCTGATAATATCTCCCAGGGGAAGCATATACATGGAGAAAAGCAGAAGCCCTAAAACTGATCCCTGTGGCACTCCATATTTAACTTTTGTTTGGTTTGACGATTCCTCATTTACATAGACAAAGTGGTAGTGGTCTGCTAAATATGACCTAAACCATGCTAATGCAACTCCACAAATTCCAACATAATTCTCCAGCCTATTCAAGAGAATGTCGTGATCTATCGTGTCGAATGCAGCACTTAGATCTAAAACTACTAGAAGAGAAATGCAGCCGCGATCAGATGATAGATAGATAGATAGATAGATAGATAGATAGATAGATAGATAGATAGATAGATAGATAGATAGATAGATAGATAGAAAAGACAGATATATAGATAGACAGACATATAGACAGACAGACAGAGATAGATAGAAAAGACAGATAGACAGACAGACAGATAGATAGATAAGACAGACAGACACAAAGACAGACTGACAGACAGATAGATAAGACAGATAGATAGAAAGAAAAGACAGACATATAGATAGACATATAGATAAACAGAAAGATAGACAGATAGATAGATAGATAGATAGATAGATAGATAGATAGATAGATAGATAGATAGATAGATAGACAGATAGACAGATAGATAGGATACATACATACATACATACATACATACATAGACAGACAGATAGACAGACAGACAGATAGATAGACAAAGAGACAGACAGTGAATAGATAGATAGACAGAGAGTGGAGAGAGACAAAAAGTGGTGTAACATGTGCTCTCTTAGGTTCATTAAAGACCAGAAGTGCTGCTGCATTCTGGATCATTTGGAGAGGTCTAATAGCACATGCAGGAAGGCCTGCAATGAGAGCGTTACAGTAGTCCAGTCTAGTTATGACAAGGCGACTGAACGAGCAGTTGTGTGGCATGTACAGAGAGGAAGGATCTTATCTTCCTGATATTGTCGAGTGTAAATCTACATGATCTTGCAGTCTTTGAAATGTGGTCAGTGAAATTTAGCTCATCATCAATGGTTACCCCTAGATTTCTGACCGTTTTGGAAGGTGAAACTGTAGTTGGACCCAGCTGCACGGTGATGTTGTGTTCAACAGCAGGGTTGGCTGGAAAGACAAGGAGTTCGGTCTTGGCTGAGTTGAGTTGAATGTGGTGTTCCTTCATCCAGGCTGAGATGTCTGCCAGACAGGCAGCGATTCGAGCAGTCACTGTGGTGTCGTTGGGCTGGAAAGACAAGTAGAGTTACGTGTCATCAGCATAGCTGATAGATAGATAGATAGATAGATAGATAGATAGATAGATAGATAGATAGATAGATAGATAGATAGATAGATAGACAGACAAAGAGACAGACAGACAGACAGACAGACAGATAGATAGATAGATAAGACAGATAGATAGAAAGAAAGACAGACATATAGATAGACAGACAGACAGACAGACAGACAGACAGATAGATAGATAGATAAGACAGATAGATAGAAAGAAAAGACAGACATATAGATAGACAGACAGACAGACAGACAGACAGACAGATAGATAGAATACATACATAGACAGACAGATAGACAAACAGACAGAGATAGATAGAAAAGACAGATAGACAGACAGACAGACAGACAGACAGACAGACAGACAGACAGACAGACAGATAGATAGATAAGACAGATAGATAGAAAGAAAAGACAGACATATAGATAGACAGACAGACAGACAGACAGACAGACAGATAGATAGAATACATACATAGACAGACAGATAGACAAACAGACAGAGATAGATAGAAAAGACAGATAGACAGACAGACAGACAGACAGACAGACAGACAGATAGATAGGACAGATAGATAGAAAGAAAAGACAGACATATAGATAGACAGACAGACATATAGACAGACAGACAGACAGACAGATAGATAGACAGACAGACAGACATATAGATAGACAGACAGACAGACAAGAAAAGAAAAGACAGACATATAGATAGACAGACAGACAGACAGACAGACAGACAGACAGACAGATAGATAGATAAGACAGATAGATAGAAAGAAAAGACAGACATATAGATAGACAGACAGACAGACATATAGACAGACAGACAGACAGACAGACAGACAGACAGATAGATAGAATACATCTCAGTGATCAGAACTACACTAGATGGGACAGACATCCAACAGAAGCCCTACACACAGAATTCTGCAAATTAATTTTGAAATTACAAAGGAAAACACCCAATAATGCATGCAGGGCAGAATTAGGACGATTCCCATTGATCATTAACATACAAAAAGATCTCTAAATTTTTGGATGCATTTAAAATCAAGTCCCACAGAGTCGCTTCATTATAAAGCGCTACAAACCCAAGAACTGAACCCTGAAAACAGTCCCTCAGTCAGCTGGTTCTGAGACTCACTAACCCGGTTAACAGTACTAACAGTAACCAGCCTCAGACCAGCACTGCTTTACAACCAAACATCAGAATAAATCAGATCATCAAACAATCTCAAATCACCTATCTGGAACATTGGGATCAAGAAACTAAAACACAAAGCAAATTACAATTCTATCGGACTCTAAAATCAAAGTATGAATTGGAAGAGTATCTCCTGACTGTCAGAGATACAAAGCAGAGACAGATCCTGAGCAAGTACAGGCTCAGTGAGCACAGTCTCGCCATCGAGAGAGGCAGACACAGAAAAACATGGTTACCCAGAGAAGAAAGGGTGTGTGCTCACTGTACGACAGGTGAGGTTGAGACAGAGGTGCACTTTCTCCTTCACTGCCCAAAATTTAAAAATACAAGGGACATTTATATGGATAAATTAACACACAGCATAGACACATTTATAACAATGACAGAACAAGAACAAATTAATATAATACTTGGAGAGGGACACACAGCAGCACTGGCTGCAAGATACGTTTTAACGTGTCACAGTCTGAGAGACAGTGGGTGAATCTGTGTTATGTGTTTTACCCCGTGTGTCACCCCAATGTTCCCCACAGTGACCCTCAGTGTATGTGTGTATATTCATTTATGTGTCAGTATATGTCAGTTCTCTTCAGTTATTTAAACACTGTGGTCTTCAGCAGTTCTGAACCTGTTCTGTATTTATTTTTATATGTGTTAAATTTGTTAAACTAAATGTATAGATTAAGATGTAGTTCTGCTTTGGCAATATTGTATTGTTTACATTCATGCCAATAAAGCCCCTTTGAATTGAATTGAATTGAATTGATAGATAGATAAGACAGATAGATAGAAAGAAAAGACAGACATATAGATAGACAGACAGACAGACAGACAGACAGACAGACAGACAGATAGATAGATAGATAAGACAGATAGATAGAAAGAAAAGACAGACATATAGACAGACAGACAGACAGACAGACAGACAGATAGATAGAAAGAAAAGACAGACATATAGATAGACAGACAGACAGACAGACAGACAGACAGATAGATAGATAGATAAGACAGATAGATAGAAAGAAAAGACAGACATATAGATAGACAGACAGACAGACAGACAGACAGACAGACAGACAGATAGATAGATAAGACAGATAGATAGAAAGAAAAGACAGACATATAGATAGACAGACAGACAGACATATAGACAGACAGACAGACAGACAGACAGACAGACAGACAGATAGATAGAATACATACATAGACAGACAGATAGACAAACAGACAGAGATAGATAGAAAAGACAGATAGACAGACAGACAGATAGATAGATAAGACAGACAGACACAAAGACAGACTGACAGACAGATAGATAGAAAGAAAAGACAGACATATAGATAGACATATAGATAGACATATAGATAGACAGAAAGATAGACAGATAGATAGATAGATAGATAGATAGATAGATAGATAGATAGATAGATAGATAGATAGATAGATAGATAGATAGATAGATAGATAGATAGATAGATAGATAGATAGGATACATACATACATACATACATACATACATAGACAGACAGATAGACAGACAGACAGATAGATAGACAAAGAGACAGACAGTGAATAGATAGATAGACAGAGAGTGGAGAGAGACAAAAAGTGGTGTAACATGTGCTCTCTTAGGTTCATTAAAGACCAGAAGTGCTGCTGCATTCTGGATCATTTGGAGAGGTCTAATAGCACATGCAGGAAGGCCTGCAATGAGAGCGTTACAGTAGTCCAGTCTAGTTATGACAAGGCGACTGAACGAGCAGTTGTGTGGCATGTACAGAGAGGAAGGATCTTATCTTCCTGATATTGTCGAGTGTAAATCTACATGATCTTGCAGTCTTTGAAATGTGGTCAGTGAAATTTAGCTCATCATCAATGGTTACCCCTAGATTTCTGACCGTTTTGGAAGGTGAAACTGTAGTTGGACCCAGCTGCACGGTGATGTTGTGTTCAACAGCAGGGTTGGCTGGAAAGACAAGGAGTTCGGTCTTGGCTGAGTTGAGTTGAATGTGGTGTTCCTTCATCCAGGCTGAGATGTCTGCCAGACAGGCAGCGATTCGAGCAGTCACTGTGGTGTCGTTGGGCTGGAAAGACAAGTAGAGTTGCGTGTCATCAGCATAGCTGATAGATAGATAGATAGATAGATAGATAGATAGATAGATAGATAGATAGATAGATAGATAGATAGATAGATAGATAGATAGATAGATAGATAGACAGACAGACAAAGAGACAGACAGATAGATAGATAGATAGACAGACAAAGAGACAGACAGACAGACAGACAGATAGATAGATAGATAGATAGATAGATAGACAGACAAAGAGACAGACAGACAGACAGACAGACAGACAGATAGACAGACAAAGAGACAGACAGACAAAGAGACAGACAGACAGACAGACAGACAGACAGATAGGTAGATAGACAGACAAAGAGACAGACAGACAGACAGACAGACAGACAGACAGACAGACAGATAGATAGATAGATAGATAGACAGACAAAGAGACAGACAGACAGACAGACAGATAGATAGATAGATAGATAGATAGATAGATAGATAGATAGATAGATAGATAGATAGATAGATAGATAGATAGATAGATAGATAGATAGATAGATAAGACAGACAAAGAGACAGACAGACAGACAGACAGATAGGTAGATAGACAGACAAAGAGACAGACAGACAAAGAGACAGACAGACAGACAGACAGACAGACAGATAGGTAGATAGACAGACAAAGAGACAGACAGACAGACAGACAGATAGATAGATAGACAGACAAAGACAGACAGACAGACAGACAGATAGATAGATAGATAGATAGATAGATAGATAGATAGATAGATAGATAGATAGATAGATAGATAGATAGATAGATAGATAGATAGATAGATAGATAAGACAGACAAAGAGACAGACAGACAGAGAGATATTTAGGTAGATAGAAAGATAGATTTACTGACTTGCAGATACAAATATATACACACATATACACATAGTGAATTTATTTTGATTAGTTATTATTATATTTGTTAAACTAAATGTAATTATAGATTAAGGTGTAGTTCTTTTTACACAGCCTCTGCTTTGGCAATACTGTATCGTTTATATTCATGCCAATAAAGACCCTTTGAATTGAATTGAATAGTGGACATATTGAAAACTGCACTGTGCAAAACTGCTAAAAAGTGGATATTTTAACAGAGAATCACAGACAGTTTCAATGCTGAACCTTTAGGGGCGTCCACGTGTTTTTAAACATGCAGATTTTATAAATATCTATATGGCCAGTTAAATGGACAGCCTTTATGGTCTCTCATCCGTGTCTAGAAAAGCACTTCATAAATTAAATGAATTATTACTATTATTAATGTTATTATTAGTAGTATTATAGTTTTCTTGTTATTATCCTTATAAGTCCATCAATACAATTTTCTCGTGTTATTGTATAATTCCACCTGAATTATTCACTTTAATACTGTGCTTGCAAAATTTAGAATGACATTAAAAATCATTTCTGCAACAGTACATCTCAGATGTAAAAACTCTTTATCATTTGTGAGCACTTTTCCATAGACTCACATTGTATACCAGTGGGGAAAACAATAAAGGGCCAAGGAGTACGTTTTAGGTCAGCTGTGTTGGCTACTGAACGAGCGATCGTTCCCAAACTTTGCACACACAATCGGGGTCTTTCCACGAGAAACATATTACACTTTTGTGTGCCCAGGCCCATGGGAACCCGTTTTATTACAGTAATAATATGCTTAATATAGTCTGATTCTATTAAGCCTCTGTTAAATGATTACATTTAAGGCCGCCACGTTGGCTACTGAACGAGCGATCATTCCCAAACTTTGCACACACAATCGGGGTCTTCCCACGAGAAACATATTACACTTTTGTGTGCCCAGCCCCATGGGAACCCGTTTTATTACAGTCAAAATATGCTTAATATAGGCGGCATGCTTAATATGGAGTGGTGGTGGCGTAGTGGACTAAAGCACATCACTTGTAATCAGAAGGTCACTGGTCCGATCCCCATAGCCACCACCATTGTGTCCTTGAGCAAGACACTTAATCCAAGTTGCTCGGGGAATTGTCCCTGTAAAATCTGGTTGTGGTTCGAAAAATCACAAATCCGATCATTTACTCGGTTTATGCCCTTTACAGTATATAACTCGTATATGCAACTTAAATGTCTGCCCTTAGCCACTGCCTGGTAATATTTCAGATTTCACTCACCAGTTCAGCACGTTCAGCGTCCTTTCACAGCGTGTTTATAGTAAAAGTTTGGTTTACCTTAATGTGTGTCCAAAGATAAGATCCATGTATCATCTTTATTACCCTCTTTGGTCTTTACAGGTAGATATCGATAAAAAAAAAGAAAGATAAAATTAGATTTTAAATTAGAAACTTCTAGATAAAATTAGTATACATTTACTATAGTAATTAATACTCTGACACTAATTTGGGCAAAGCGCACTAATGACTTCTTTAAGACTTGAAGCTAAAAGTTGACGATTTGTAAATTGACTTGGACTTGACTTGGGACTTGACTGCCTTGACTTGGGACTTGACTGCCTTGACTTGGGACTTGACTGCCTTGACTTGGGACTTCACTCGGGACTTTAATGCAATGACTTGAGACTTACTTGTGACTTGGAAAACAATGACTTGGTCCCACCTCTGCAAGTTGGACACGTGGAGAGTTGCAATGTCAAGTCACTTTTTCTGGTTGACTGTAACTTCTATATTATGTCTTTGACGGGCATAAAAACAAAAAATCATTGAAAAGTCAAAAAATGCTTTCATTGTTCAACCTTATATTATTTTTATTATTTATTATTATTTTTTGGCTATTCATGTTCTGCAATTTTGGACACAATTTAATGTAAGACCTTGGCATGATTATTAATAAAAAATAAATTAAATAAAAAAAAAAAAAAGTTATCTTTAAGGAAATCTGAATTGATGTGTTGTTATTGTAATCGATGACTCAGCTGAGTGAACCGTGAATGGGCTTTATTGGATTTCGCAGATTTCATTTCAAAGGGCAAAACGCCCCTAACAAGTGTGTCATCTCATTATCGTGGCAAGATTCGATGCCGCTTTTATTCTTAAAAGTTTTTCAAGTCCTTCGGTTATTTTCTGATGCATTTGTTTTTGGAACAATTTCTTTAATAGGCTATATTTACTGGACTCAAGTCTGCTCTGCTCGCAACACAATAATCTCCTCCTCACAAGCATGCCCCGATAAGTTTCATGAAATGATAATAATAATAAAGGATTGAGTTTATCCCACCCAACAATTCCTACAAAAACATTTCAGCGTTCTTGTGAAAAATGCGTTCATTACCACGTCTCCATTACAGTCGTATTCATGCAAATCTTAAAGGCGTGCATGTGACATTTTTAAACCACTCACAACCTACGTGCAAAAGACTCTTCTACCTTTTCAGCGCTACATTTCCATTGCTCTCTTCTTCTGTTCATCTCTCCTCGTCACATGAATGCAGACGGAATTCTGAATTCGATGACACCAAGCTTGGCAAAATCGGACCGACCGTCCTAAAGATTTATCTGTGAAACAATCCAGCCAATCAGATTCGATATGCAAATGAGGGTGGACATAATGAGGGTGGAAGTCGTTTTTACCTCTATACCTAACCCTAACCCTAACCCTAACCCTAACCCTAACCTAACCCTAACCCTAACCCTAACCTTAACCCTAACCCTAACCCTAACCCTAACCCTAACCCTAACCCTAACCCTAACCCTAACCCTAACCCTAACCCTAACCCTAACCCTACCCTAACCCTAACCCTAACCCTAACCCTAACCCTAACCCTAACCCTAACCTAACCCTAACCTAACCCTAACCCTAA
>NW_026266223.1:20000-46071 GCF_025860055.1 Xyrauchen texanus
TTAAATGAATTATTACTATTATTAATGTTATTATAGTATTATAGTTTCTTGTTATTATCCTTATAAGTCCATCAATACAATTTTCTCGTGTTATTGTATAATTCCACCTGAATTATTCACTTTAATACTGTGCTTGCAAAATTTAGAATGACATTAAAAATCATTTCTGCAACAGTACATCTCACTTTTCCATAGACTCACATTGTATACCAGTGGGGGAAACAATAAAGGGCCAAGGAGTACGTTTTAGGTCAGCTGTGTTGGCTACTAACGAGAAAACAAAAAATCATTGAAAAGTCAAAAATGCTTTCATTGTTCAACCTTATATATAAATATTATTATTATTTTATTGTATTTTTTTGGCTGTTCATGTTCTGCAATTTTGGACACAATTTAATGTAAGACCTTGGCATGATTATTAATAAAAAAATAAATTAAAAAAAAATAAATAATCTTTAAGGAAATCTGAATTGATGTGTTGTTATTGTAATCGATGACTCAGCTGATTGAACCGTGAATGGGCTTTATTGGATTTCATTTCAAAGGGCAAAACGCCCCTAACAAGTGTGTCATCTCAATATCGTGGCAAGATTTGATGCCGTTTTTATTCTTAAAAGTTTTTCAAGTCCTTCGGTTATTTTCTGATGCATTTGTTTTTGGAACAATTTCTTTAATAGGCTATATTTACTGGACTCAAGTCTGCTCTGCTCGCAACACAATAATCTCCTCCTCACAAGCATGCCCCGATAAGTTTCATGAAATGATAATAATAATAAAGGATTGAGTTTATCCCACCCAACAATTCCTACAAAAACATTTCAGCGTTCTTGTGAAAAATGCGTTCATTACCACGTCTCCATTACAGTCGTATTCATGCAAATCTTAAAGGCGTGCATGTGACATTTTTAAACCACTCACAACCTACGTGCAAAAGACTCTTCTACCTTTTCAGCCTACATTTCCATTGCTCTCTTCTTCTGTTCATCTCTCCTCGTCACATGAATGCAGACGGAATTCTGAATTCGATGACACCAAGCTTGGCAAAATCGGACCGGACCGTCCTAAAGATTTATCTGTGAAACAATCCAGCCAATCAGATTCGATATGCAAATGAGGGTGGACATAATGAGGGTGGAAGTCGTTTTTACCTCTATACCTACAGACTTTTTAACCCCAGAGGGCTAGGGGTTAGGGTCAACTAGTGATTTAACCCCAACTAACCCCAGCGGACTGGGGCTAACCCTAGTGGACTGATGGAGAATTACACTTTACTACTTACAAATTTAAACCTATGCAATATTTGAAGCAGTTTATTTTCAAAACATTTTGTTTTCTACAAAATATCCTTCTGTTATTTGTTTTTCATTTATTTCATTTTTGTAAACATATCTTTGATCAAATTAACTGGACTCAAAAATACTCCTCACATACAAGTAAAAGAAATATTGTGAAATAATAATAATAATGATAAAAAAAGTTTAAACATTATTTAAAAGCTTTATTAGTTAGTTAGTTAATTAGTTACATAGAGACACACAAAACCAGACACAGACAGACAGACAGACAGACTGATAGATAGACAGAGAGACAGACAGACAGATAGTCAAGTCAATTTTATTCATATAGCCTTTCACAACACACATCGCTTCAAAGCAGCTTTACAGAAGATCAGCATTAACAGACGATAAAACTGTAATGTCGATGAATCATCATTGTGCAATTAGATAAAATACGATTCTTAATCGTGTTTAAAAATAATTAAATAATAATTGTATTAATAACCCCAGTGAGCAAGCTGTAGGCTGACTGTGGCAAGGAACACAAAACTCCATAAGATGTGGATTAATGGAGAAAAATAACCTTGGGAGAAACCAGACTTACTGTGGGGGCCAGTTCCCTCTGGCTAACATCATGAATATAATGTAAATATTACTTGTGTATAGTTAAAATCATGGTTTAAAATTATTAAACTAAGTAAGGGTTAAGGGTCATTGTTTAAACATTGATTGTGTTTGAACTGTAAGATTAATGACCACAGGCTTTGAAGTCCATCTAGATTAATTGCAGAAGTTCACATAGATGCAATTGTCCTTGTTAATTGGCTGATGAAGGCTTTTGTTGGCAATAGCTAGTCTATGCATTCCATTTCAAGATCGTAGTCCATCAATAGACCGAGGTGATGCAGGTTGGAGTTGGTATCAGTTCATCCTCTGAAGTCCATCATAATAGACCGAAGTGATGTTTGGCTGGCACCGGCTGCATTTAGTCATCATCATTCAGCGACATGAAGCAGTGGAGTCCAACACGAAGCAGGAATGGTGCTGGATCCAGCCGGTTCTGGTGACCTCAGGATAGGAGTCCCGAGGTTGAGACAAGGAAACAAATAAAAAGATGTAAGCATAGATGCCATAAAATGTATTGCAGAGTTAGAGATCATGATCACTGTTTCTGGTTCCGGGAGACCCAACTAAAGCAGCCTAATTGTGGGTTGGAGGATAAATTAGGTGTATGTCTGGCTAAATAGATGAGTCGTTAGTCTAGACTTAAACTGAGAGGGTGTGTCTGCATCTCGAACAGTGTTTGGGAGACTATTCCATAGTTTAGGAGCCAAATATGAAAAGGATCTACCTCCTTTTGTGGATTTTGATATTCTAGGAACTATTAACAGGCCAGAATTTTACGATCATGAATGAACGTGATGGAATATAGCGTGACAGAAGATCATTTAAGTACTCACGGAGCTAGACCATTCAAAGCTTTGTATGTAGTTAACAGAATTTTAAAATGCTGATGCATTTTGAACCAATTGAAGTTTATTTATTGATCTTGCTGGACATCCTCCCAGTAATGCATTACAATAATCTAGTCTTTAGGTCATGAGCGCATGAATTAGTTTTTCGGCATCAGCAACAGAGAGCATATGCCTTCATTTAGCACTATTTCTGAGGCGGAAGAATGCTGTGCTACAAACATCTGTAATTTGATTTTCAAAGGACAGATTGTATCAAACATAACACCTAAGTTTTTCACTGTTGAAGATGATGTAACAGAACATCCATCTAGAGTCAAATTATATTTTAGCGGCTTATTTTTAGAGGTTTTTGGTCCAATAATTAGAACCTCTGTTTTGTCAGAATTGAGTAGAAGGAAATTTCTGGCCATCCAATCTTTTATTTAATTGATACACTCTGCTAATTTTGAGAATTGTGAAATCTCATCAAGTTTTGAAGAAATATAAAGTTGTGTATCGTCAGCATAGCAGTGGAAACATATTCCACGTATTCCTGATAATATCTCCCAGGGAAGCATATACATGGAGAAAAGCAGAAGCCCTAAAACTGATCCCTGTGGCACTCCATATTTAACTTTTGTTTGGTTTGACGATTCCTCATTTACATAGACAAAGTGGTAGTGGTCTGCTAAATATGACCTAAACCATGCTAATGCAACTCCACAAATTCCAACATAATTCTCCAGCCTATTCAAGAGAATGTCGTGATCTATCGTGGTCGAATGCAGCACTTAGATCTAAAACTACTAGAAGAGAAATGCAGCCACGATCAGATGATAGATAGATAGATAGATAGATAGATAGATAGATAGATAGATAGATAGATAGATAGATAGATAGATAAGAAAAGACAGACATATAGATAGAAAGACAGACAGACAGACAGACAGACAGACAGACAGACAGACAGACAGATAGAATACATACATAGACAGACAGATAGACAAACAGACAGAGATAGATAGAAAAGACAGATAGACAGACAGACAGATAGATAGATAAGACAGACAGACACAAAGACAGACTGACAGACAGATAGATAAGACAGATAGATAGAAAGAAAAGACAGACATATAGATAGACATATAGATAGACATATAGATAAACAGAAAGATAGACAGATAGATAGATAGATAGATAGATAGATAGATAGATAGATAGATAGATAGATAGATAGATAGATAGATAGATAGATAGATAGATAGATAGATAGATAGATACATACATACATACATACATACATAGACAGACAGATAGACAGACAGACAGATAGATAGACAAAGAGACAGACAGTGAATAGATAGATAGACAGAGAGTGGAGAGAGACAAAAGTGGTGTAACATGTGCTCTCTTAGGTTCATTAAAGACCAGAAGTGCTGCTGCATTCTGGATCATTTGGAGAGGTCTAATAGCACATGCAGGAAGGCCTGCAATGAGAGCGTTACAGTAGTCCAGTCTAGTTATGACAAGGCGACTGAACGAGCAGTTGTGTGGCATGTACAGAGAGGAAGGATCTTATCTTCCTGATATTGTCGAGTGTAAATCTACATGATCTTGCAGTCTTTGAAATGTGGTCAGTGAAATTTAGCTCATCATCAATGGTTACCCCTAGATTTCTGACCGTTTTGGAAGGTGAAACTGTAGTTGGACCCAGCTGCACGGTGATGTTGTGTTCAACAGCAGGGTTGGCTGGAAAGACAAGGAGTTCGGTCTTGGCTGAGTTGAGTTGAATGTGGTGTTCCTTCATCCAGGCTGAGATGTCTGCCAGACAGGCAGCGATTCGAGCAGTCACTGTGGTGTCGTTGGGCTGGAAAGACAAGTAGAGTTATGTGTCATCAGCATAGCTGATAGATAGATAGATAGATAGATAGATAGATAGATAGATAGATAGATAGATAGATAGATAGATAGATAGATAGATAGATAGATAGACAGACAAAGAGACAGACAGACAGACAGACAGACAGACAGACAGATAGATAGATAGACAGACAGATAGACAGACAGAACAGACAGACAGATAGATAGACAGACAAAGAGACAGACAGACAGACAGACAGACAGATAGATAGATAGATAGATAGATAGATAGATAGATAGATAGATAGATAGATAGATAGATAGATAGACAGACAGACAGACAGACAGACAGACAGACAGACAGACAGATAGATAGATAGACAGACAAAGAGACAGACAGACAGACAGACAGACAGACAGACAGATAGATAGATAGACAGACAAAGAGACAGACAGACAGACAGACAGACAGATAGATAGATAGATAGATAGATAGACAGACAAAGAGACAGACAGACAGATAGATAGATAGATAGATAGATAGATAGATAAGACAGACAAAGAGACAGACAGACAGACAGACAGACAGACAGACAGATAGATAGATAGATAGATAGATAGATAGATAGATAAGACAGACAGACAGATATTTAGGTAGATAGAAAGATAGATTTACGACTTGCAGATACAAATATATACACACATATACACATAGTGAATTTATTTTGATTAGTTATTTTTATATTTGTTAAACTAAATGTAATTATAGATTAAGGTGTAGTTCTTTTTTACACAGCCTCTGCTTTGGCAATACTGTATCGTTTATATTCATGCCAATAAAGACCCTTTGAATTGTATTGAATTGAATAGTGGACATATTGAAAACTGCACTGTGCAAAACTGCTAAAAAGTGGATATTTTAACAGAGAATCACAGACAGTTTCAATGCTGAACCTTTAGGGGCGTCCACGTGTTTTTAAACATGCAGATTTTATAAATAAATATATGGCCAGTTAAATGGACAGCCTTTGTGGTCTCTCATCCGTGTCTAGAAAAGCACTTCATAAATTAAATGAATTATTACTATTATTAATGTTATTATTAGTAGTATTATAGTTTTCTTGTTATTATCCTTATAAGTCCATCAATACAATTTTCTCGTGTTATTGTATAATTCCACCTGAATTATTCACTTTAATACTGTGCTTGCAAAATTTAGAATGACATTAAAAATCATTTCTGCAACAGTACATCTCAGATGTAAAAACTCTTTATCATTTGTGAGCACTTTTCCATAGACTCACATTGTATACCAGTGGGGGAAACAATAAAGGGCCAAGGAGTACGTTTTAGGCCGCTGTGTTGGCTACTGAATGAGCTGATCGTTCCCAAACTTTGCACACACAATCGGGGTCTTTCCACGAGAAACATATTACACTTTTGTGTGCCCAGGCCCAGGGGAACACATTTTATTACAGTAATAATATGCTTAATATAGTCTGATTCTATTAAGCCTCTGTTAAATGATTACATTTAAGGCCGCCATTGGCTACTGAACCAGCTGATCGTTCCCAAACTTTGCACACACAATCGGGGTCTTCCCACGAGAAACATATTACACTTTTGTGTGCCCAGCCCCATGGGAACCCGTTTTATTACAGTCAAAATATGCTTAATATAGTCGAGCCTATATAAAGCCTCTGTGAAAGGAGTACGTTTTAGGTCGGCGTGTTGGCTACTGAACGAGCCGATCGTTCCCAAACTTTGCACACGCTTATCGGGGTCTTTCCACGAGAAACATATTACACTTTTGTGTGTCCCTCCCAGGGGAACCCCTATTATTACCGTGATAAATATGCTTAATATGGTCGGGCCAATATAAAGCCTCTGTGAAAGGAGCACGCTTTAGGCCGCCGTGTTGGCTACTTAACGAGCTGATCGTTCCCAAACTTTGCACACGCTATCGGGGTCTTTCCACGAGAAACATATTACACTTTTGTGTGTCCCGCCCCAGTGGAACCGTTTTATTACATTTATGCTTAATATAGGCGGCATGCTTAATATGGAGTGGTGGTGGTGGTGTAGTGGACTAAAGCACATCACTGGTAATCAGAAGGTTGCTGGTTCGATCCCCACAGCCACTACCATTGTGTCCTTGAGCAAGACACTTAATCCAAGTTGCTCCGGGAATTGTCCCTGTAATAAGTGCACTGTAAGTCGCTTTGGATAAAAGCGCCTGCCAAATGCATAAATGTAAATGTCAATTTCTGCTTGGCACCGCTGAGGTCACAAAAGAGCTGCCGCTAGCATGTCAGGGAGTCACTTTACCTGATCGAGCTCACTCACAGACTGTGTCTGACCGCATGGCTACCTGTCGGTGCATCACAAAATGGGTGGTTTTCATCCCTATATCCCATAACCTAACCTAACTTCTTAACATAACCAACTTCTAAGCTAATAAAAGTCAAATGTATCATCAAGGCACCATGCTTACGCAAATTAAGATTGCATCACTTTATTCATCTTTAACTGTAAACTTAACCAACTTCTGAACATGACACATTTCCAAACTAAATGCAAGTCACACTGATCAAAAAGACACAACATTTACACAATATAGAGCAAGTTAGACCGTAGGAGAAGTCTGTATTTGAGTCTAAATCAAAACTCTTAAGACCGATCGAGGACAAAGCCAATCAGACAGCTAGAGGATCACATATAGAACACGTATACAACGTTTAAAAAAAAATCGGACCAACGGAACCAAAGTTAAAGAAGATGGCGTGTTTGCCATCGGTGGTTTCTATCCTCTGTCCTGCTCTGGCCTGACCGAGGGCTGCCACGGGCCCCTAAAACACTCCACTCAAACCTACGCCGATCGACTCCAAACGCCCCAAACGCGCTCCTAGCACGGTCCCCGGACGCCACCGGACGCCAGCGGGAAACCAACCACGCTGTCAAATTCCGCTACAGCACGCACCATATATAATGCGGGCTATAGCGAAGCCCCGTGATCTCCGCGAGCCGCACCTCCCAGAGTCACGGGGCCAATGCTGGTCTTCTCGGCAACCCCCAGGCCCACACCGCCAGCACCTTCAGAACAGCAGCCACCCACAGACAAACATTTTTCTATAGACTGACATTGTATGGACTGACGCCCAGCGGCGGGGGCCAAGCTATTACCACGTGCTGGTGGTTGGGAGCAGAGGGATTCAAGCCTTTAAGTTGCATTTTTAAACTTTGAAGGGTCGTTACAAATGTAAATCTTTGTGCGCCCCTAGACGCTTACAATTCGAGAGCCCGCTGGTGGATTGTTCCCTTCAATCGATTCCTTGAGTTTTCTTCAGTTGGTCTTAAAAAGGCTTTGAAGTGTGAAAACCCGTCGCAAAACCACAAAGTTACAATTTTAACTCACTGGAGCCTCAGCCATTTCACGTATCGCTATTTATTGTTATTATATTGTTTTTAAAGCTCCTCTTGTCACAATAAAATTCATCATCCCTTCACTTGTGAACTCATTTCTAAAATGCAACGGTTATCCGGCTTCATCAAGTTGGCAGAGGTGTGGACTCGAGTCGCGTGACTTGGACTTGACTTGGACTTGACTCGGACTCGAGTCACTAATTTGATGACTTGCGACTCGACTCGATAGAATTAAAAAAGACTTGCGACTCGACTTAGACTTTGACAGCAATGATTGCAACTTGACTTGGACTTCAGCCGTCTGACTTGGAAATACTTATACTTTTTAAAACCAAAGATAAGAGTTGTATAATTAAAAATGTGCAGTAAATCAACGATTAATTTCCCAAATAGACGATTCATTTGATTTTCAAATCTGCATTTCAACGCTCCATATTCAACCAATCAGCTTCCACGAAAGCTGGACCAAGTTTGAAGACCGCGGCACGCATTTAAGGACTAGGACACAGCAAAAATTATACCAAAGGTGATATAATTGGGATATATTGAATACAGCGTTAAAGGCAACAAAAGGATTGCGACATGTAGAACCTGTGGTTACAAAATTACAGACACCTCGTCGACAACGTCCAATTTTGTGAGGAATCTGAAAATCCACAGACAGAGGTAAGTTGATTTACAGGCTAACAAAGTCTGCATATTGAACCGCAAACTTTTACTGCGGTCGGTAGCATTTAACGCTTTATAGCAATTGGTGTAATGGACAAAATCTTCCCGGTGTTTTATTACCCTGTTGTATGACCTCGATAAAGGAACGCCATTTATTGTGACCACACACGTTGGTGCTTTTTGAGCATAACTGGTTAAAATGTGCATGTAAACACACTCATTCTTTTGCGGACGTGCTGGTCCTCTGTCACGCGTTTAGCTATATTTATTTAATTATATTGGTCGTGGTTCTAAAAATCACAAATCCGATCATTTACTCGGTTTGCGGCACTTTACAGTATAGAACTCGTGATATGCAACTTAAATGTCTGCCCTTAGCCACTGCCTGGTAATATTTCAGATTTCACTCACCAGTTCAGCACGCTCAGCGTCCTTTCACAGCGTGTTTATAGTAAAAGTTTGGTTTGCCTTAATGTGTGTCCAAAGATAAGATCCATGTATCATCTTTATTACCCTCTTTGGTCTTTACGGGTAGATATCGATAAAAAAAAAGAAAGATAAAATTAGATTTTAAATTAGAAACTTCTAGATAAAATTAGTATACATTTACTATAGTAATTAATACTCTGACACTAATTTGGGCAAAGCGCACTAATGACTTCTTTAAGACTTGAAGCTAAAAGTTGACGATTTGTAAATTGACTTGGACTTGACTTGGGACTTGCCTGCCTTGACTTGGGACTTGCCTGCCTTGACTTGGGACTTCACTCGGGACTTTAATGCAATGACTTGAGACTTACTTGTGACTTGGAAAACAATGACTTGGTCCCACCTCTGCAAGTTGGACACGTGGAGAGTTGCAATGTCAAGTCACTTTTTCTGGTTGACTGTAACTTCTATATTATGTCTTTGACGGGCATAAAAAACAAAAAATCATTGAAAAGTCAAAAAATGCTTTCATTGTTCAACCTTATATTATTTTTATTATTTATTATTATTTTTTGGCTGTTCATGTTCTGCAATTTTGGACACAATTTAATGTAAGACCTTGGCATGATTATTAATAAAAAAAATAAATAAAAAAAGTTATCTTTAAGGAAATCTGAATTGATGTGTTGTTATTGTAATCGATGACTCAGCGAGTGAACCGCGAATGGGCTTTATTGGATTTCGTGAGATTTCATTTCAAAGGGCAAAACACCCCTAACAAGTGTGTCATCTCATTATCGTGGCAAGATTCGATGCCGTTTTTATTCTTAAAAGTTTTTCAAGTCCTTCGGTTATTTTCTGATGCATTTGTTTTTGGAACAATTTCTTTAATAGGCTATATTTACTGGACTCAAGTCTGCTCTGCTCGCAACACAATAATCTCCTCCTCACAAGCATGCCCCGATAAGTTTCATGAAATGATAATAATAATAAAGGATTGAGTTTATCCCACCCAACAATTCCTACAAAAACATTTCAGCGTTCTTGTGAAAAATGCGTTCATTACCACGTCTCCATTACAGTCGTATTCATGCAAATCTTAAAGGCGTGCATGTGACATTTTTAAACCACTCACAACCTACGTGCAAAAGACTCTTCTACCTTTTCAGCGCTACATTTCCATTGCTCTCTTCTTCTGTTCATCTCTCCTCGTCACATGAATGCAGACGGAATTCTGAATTCGATGACACCAAGCTTGGCAAAATCGGACCGACCGTCCTAAAGATTTATCTGTGAAACAATCCAGCCAATCAGATTCGATATGCAAATGAGGGTGGACATAATGAGGGTGGAAGTCGTTTTTACCTCTATACCTAACCCTAACCCTAAACTCCTACCTAACCCTGTCCCCATACCTAACCCTAGCCACTTAACCCTGCCCCCATACCTAAACCTAACCATTTAGCCCTGCCCTCCTACCTAACCCTGGGGGCAGGTAATAGGGTCAGACCAAAAAAGAAGGGGACATAATAATTTTTCCCCTTCTTTATAGTCCTTGAGTAGGGATAGGGAGATGATGTGGAGGCAGTTGAGTATTGGGAATATTCTCCACATTGACGGTTAGAAGTTTTTTGGAAACTAGGATGGAGGATTGTGGGTAGCAGGTAGTCACCACGGTGGTATGACTTAGGTTCTCATAATGGATGGTTGGATGAACCGTTGGTTTAGTTAGAAGTTTCTGCAGCCTCCGGTTGTCTTGGTAAAGATGATGTCTGTTTGGCTTGTGTAAACTTTTAGGGGTTATCTCTGGTAGAAGCTTGATGCTTTGGCATCCGCCAGTCATAGCCTTCGAGATGAGATCCTTCTCAGTCTCTTCTCGGGCAGCCTGTGGATACCTTGCGGTGTTAACGATCAGGTTGGCTGGGTTGAGAATTACGTGAGTAAACTGCCCCCTTGTGTCCACTAGGACAAAGCACTTATGGGGGGCAGCTTTTTTACTGGTGAATAGCACCACCATTGCAACAGTACACTTTTGCACAACACGGCATTACACCAACCTACTTTGTTTTTTCTGGTTTCGGGTGTGTAGAGGGTGGGAGGGAGATATTTTTTAGGAGGAATTTCAATGGTATATGGAGGAATGTGTTTGGGGAGCATATATTCAGCATAGGTTGGTACTCTGGGGGTCTCCCAGAAAAGTCTGTCTTGATAAATGGATGTTGTAAGAAGGGAGGTGGGGGGTTGTATGTAGAAATAACTTTAGACAAGGGGATAAGCCAGACCCAAAAAAACACATTGCGGTTCTGGAAGAGAGGGGTAGTAATTGGACATTGTGACACACGCCTGGGACTGATCCCCTATGGCGGGCCTCCCCAGAGGAGGGTGTATAGTAAGAAGAGGCTGAAACACCTGAAGATTCTGGGGCTTGCTACTGATGAGGTGTCATTAATATTCCCCTTTAAAAAATACTTTCTGGGGGGTAGCCTGAATGGGTTTTGGGATGATTTTTTTTCCCTTGAAAAAGCCTGTTTTTATCGCTAGGGCTATCTGGGGGGTACAAATAGGCACAGATAGGAATTTCTCTTTAGAACAAGGAAGGACGATAGAGGAAATCTAAAAGTTTTAACCTAATAAACTATAACAGTCTGAGGAGACTGTTATGGGGGGGGCCATTGTCCCTAACAACCCAACCCTAATGTAGGAAAAATCTAAAGAGTTAACCTAATAGCCAAAAGTCTCCAGGCCATGTGGGGGGTACAAATAGGCGCAGACAGGAATTTCTCTTTAGAACAAGGAAGGACGATAGAAGAAATCTAAAAGTTTTAACCTAATAATCTATAGCAGTCTGGGGAGACTGTTGGGGGGCCATTGTCCCTAAAAACCCTAACCCTAATGTAGGAAGAATCTAAAGAGTTAACCTAATAGCCAAAAGTCTCCAGGCCATGTGGGGGTACAAATAGGCGCAGACAGGAATTTCTCTTTAGAACAAGGAAGGACGATAGAGGAAATCTAAAAGTTTTAACCTAATAAACTATAACAGTCTGAGGAGACTGTTATGGGGGGGCCATTGTCCCTAACAACCCAACCCTAATGTAGGAAAAATCTAAAGAGTTAACCTAATAGCCAAAAGTCTCCAGGCCATGTGGGGGGTACAAATAGGCGCAGACAGGAATTTCTCTTTAGAACAAGGAAGGACGATAGAAGAAATCTAAAAGTTTTAACCTAATAATCTATAGCAGTCTGGGGAGACTGTTGGGGGGGCCATTGTCCCTAAAAACCCTAACCCTAATGTAGGAAGAATCTAAAGAGTTAACCTAATAGCCAAAAGTCTCCAGGCCATGTGGGGGGTACAAATAGGCGCAGACAGGAATTTCTCTTTAGAACAAGGAAGGACGATAGAAGAAATCTAAAAGTTTTAACCTAATAATCTATAGCAGTCTGGGGAGACTGTTGGGGGGGCCATTGTCCCAAAAAACCCTAACCCTAATGTAGGAAGAATCTAAAGAGTGAACCTAATAGCCAAAAGTCTCCAGGCCATGTGGGGGGTACAAATAGGCGCAGACAGGAATTTCTCTTTAGAACAAGGAAGGACGATAGAAGGAATCTAAAAAGTTTTACAAATAGGCATAGGACTGGAACTTGTTTGGAACAAAAAGCAAAATAAAGGAGATTCTTGAATCAAGATTTTCCTAAAACCCTAGTGGCCGAAAGTCTCAAGGCCATGTGGGGGCACAAACAGGCCTAGGTAGGGGATTCCCCTTTTTTGTAATTTAGGCAAAGGTCGATCGGTCCACCAGAAACATGCGCCGCCAGTGCTTTTCTGCGAGTCCCCTAAGTAAACTATAGCAGTCTGGGGGACTGTTATGGGGGGCCGTTGTCCCTAACAACCTAACCTGCCAGTTGCCATCGGACCTAGGGGACCGACATCTAGTCACAGAGCCTATATCAGGGGTAGTATTCTTTATTAAATCAAGCCCGGGGTTGGGTGGGTGAGGAGAGGAGGCCAAATTTGGGCCTCTGGAGGGTGGCCGACGCATTTTCGCAGCCCCCTCCCTCAGCTCTCTCATCTCGCCTAGTTTTAGTAGAAATGGCTATTAAAATATGTAAAACAAGTAGATTAAGTATGGATGAAAAAGAAGCAATACTGTCGTATTTTTCTCTCTGAAAAAGGATGTAGTACAAATAGGCGCAGACAGGAATTTCTCTTTAGAACAAGGAAGGACGATAGAAGAAATCTAAAAGTTTTAACCTAATAATCTATAGCAGTCTGGGGAGACTATTAGGGGGCCATTGTCCCTAACAACCCTAATCCTAATGTAGGAAGAATCTAAAGAGTGAACCTAATAGCCAAAAGTCTCAAGGCCATGTGGGGGGTACAAATAGGCGCAGACAGGAATTTCTCTCTTTAGAACAAGGAAGGGCGATAGAAGAAATCTAAAAGTTTTAACCTAATAAACTATAGCAGTCTGGGGAGACTGTTATGGGGGGCCATTGTCCCTAACAACCCAACCCTAACCCTAATGTAGGAAGAATCTAAAGAGTTAACCTAATAGCCAAAAGTCTCAAGGCCATCTGGGGGTACAAACAGGCCTAGGTAGGGGATTCCCCTTTTTTGTAATTTAGGCAAAGGTCGATCGGTCCACCAGAAACATACGCTGGCCAGTGCTTTTCTGCGAGTCCCCTAAGTAAACTGTAGCAGTCTGGGGGACTGTTATGGGGGGCCATTGTCCCTAACAACCCAACCCTAACCCTAATGTAGGAAGAATCTAAAGTGTTAACCCAATAGCCGAAAGTCTCAAGGCCATCTGGGGGATACAAATAGGCACAGACAGGAATTTCTTTAGAATAGGGATGGACGGTAGAAGAAATCTAAAAAGTTTTAACCTAATAGCCAAAAGTCAGCCAGGCCATCTGGGGGGTACAAATAGGCATAGGACTGGAACTTGTTTGAAACAAAAAGCAGAATAAAGGATGTTCTTGAATTAAGATTTTCTTAAAAAACCCTAGTGGCCGAAAATCTCAAGGCCAGGTGGGGGTAAAAATGGGTCTAGGGAGGGGAGGGGGTTTCCTTTTAAATTAGCTTCGGTAGATATGGACTAAGGGTTTGACTAATGTTTCTTTTATGCCCAGGGAGGAGGGAGTAGTTTGTTCTTTTTGGGGGATTTCAATATTAGATGATGGGATGGGATAATTTGCAGCTGTCCCACCTAATTCCTATCAGAGGGGTCTGGTGGTGGATTGGGTGGGAGAGCGTGGAGGCCAAGTCTGGCACCGGGGTTTCCAGCGCAGTCTCGCAGTACCCCTTAGCTCATCCCTTCCCATTTCACTGCCTTTTGGTCTTGACTGGTAAAGGAATTCCTAAGTGTTTTAAGTAAATGTAAGGTTAACTATATGAATAGGGAAAAGTCCCAAAAGCAAATGGAGATCACCTTATGGTGTAACTCACTTGTGAACGGACACATTATGAGACACACCTAACCCTAACCACTTAACCCTGAAAAATAGCCCTGCACTAACCCTAACCACTTAATCCTGCCCCCATACCTAAACCTAACCATTTAGCCCTGCCCTCCTACCTAACCCTGCCCCTAACCCTAAAAACTTAACCCTGCCCCCATACCTAACCCCAACCCTAAACCTAACCCTAACCACTTAACCCTGCCCCATATCTAATCCTAGTAACGGAATCCTACCCTTCTACCTAACTCTAGCCACTATCACCTAACCCTGCCCCATACCTAAACCCAACCATTTAGCTCTGCCCTTCTACCTAATCCTGCCCCTAACCACTTAACTCTGCCCTCATACCTAAACTCCTACCTAACCCTGTCCCCATACCTAACCCTGTCCCCATACCTAACCCTAGCCACTTAACCCTGCCCCCATACCTAAACCTAACCATTTAGCCCTGCCCTCCTACCTAACCCTGCCCCCATACCTAACCATTTCAGCCCGCCCTCTTTCCTAAACCCACACCTAAACCCAACCATTTAGCTCTGCCCTTCTACCTAACCCTAACCACTTAACTCTGCCCTCATACCTAAACTCCTACCTAACCCTGTCCCCATACCTAACCCTAGCCACTTAACCCTGCCCCCATACCTAAACCTAACCATTTAGCCCTGCCCTCCTACCTAACCCTGGGGGCAGGTAATAGGGGTCAGACCAAAAAGAAGGGGACATAATAATTTTTCCCCTTCTTTATAGTCCTTGAGTAGGGATAGGGAGATGATGTGGAGGCAGTTGAGTATTGGGAATATTCTCCACATTGACGGTTAGAAGTTTTTTTGGAAACTAGGATGGAGGATTGTGGGTAGCAGGTAGTCACCACGGTGGTATGACTTAGGTTCTCATAATGGATGGTTGGATGAACCGTTGGTTTAGTTAGAAGTTTCTGCAGCCTCCGGTTGTCTTGGTAAAGATGATGTCTGTTTGGCTTGTGTAAACTTTTAGGGGTTATCTCTGGTAGAAGCTTGATGCTTTGGCATCCGCCAGTCATAGCCTTCGAGATGAGATCCTTCTCAGTCTCTTCTCGGGCAGCCTGTGGATACCTTGCGGTGTTAACGATCAGGTTGGCTGGGTTGAGAATTACGTGAGTAAACTGCCCCTTGTGTCCACTAGGACAAAGCACTTATGGGGGCAGCTTTTTTACTGGTGAATAGCACCACCATTGCAACAGTACACTTTTGCACAACACGGCATTACACCAACCTACTTTGTTTTTTCTGGTTTCGGGTGTGTAGAGGGTGGGAGGGGAGATATTTTTTAGGAGGAATTTCAATGGTATATGGAGGAATGTGTTTGGGGAGCATATATTCAGCATAGGTTGGTACTCTGGGGGTCTCCCAGAAAAGTCTGTCTTGATAAATGGATGTTGTAAGAAGGGAGGTGGGGGGGTTGTATGTAGAAATAACTTTAGACAAGGGGATAAGCCAGACCCAAAAAAACACATTGCGGTTCTGGAAGAGAGGGGTAGTAATTGGACATTGTGACACACGCCTGGGACTGATCCCCTATGGCGGGCCTCCCCAGAGGAGGGTGTATAGTAAGAAGAGGCTGAAACACCTGAAGATTCTGGGGCTTGCTACTGATGAGGTGTCATTAATATTCCCCTTTAAAAAAATACTTTCTGGGGGTAGCCTGAATGGGTTTTGGGATGATTTTTTTCCCTTGAAAAAGCCTGTTTTTATCGCTAGGGCTATCTGGGGGTACAAATAGGCACAGATAGGAATTTCTCTTTAGAACAAGGAAGGACGATAGAGGAAATCTAAAAGTTTTAACCTAATAAACTATAACAGTCTGAGGAGACTGTTATGGGGGGCCATTGTCCCTAACAACCCAACCCTAATGTAGGAAAAATCTAAAGAGTTAACCTAATAGCCAAAAGTCTCCAGGCCATGTGGGGGTACAAATAGGCGCAGACAGGAATTTCTCTTTAGAACAAGGAAGGACGATAGAGAAATCTAAGTTTAACCTAATAAACTATAGCAGTCTGAGGAGACTGTTATGGGGGGCCATTGTCCCTAACAACCCAACCCTAATGTAGGAAAAATCTAAAGAGTTAACCTAATAGCCAAAAGTCTCCAGGCCATGTGGGGGGTACAAATAGGCGCAGACAGGAATTTCTCTTTAGAACAAGGAAGGACGATAGAAGAAATCTAAAAGTTTTAACCTAATAATCTATAGCAGTCTGGGGAGACTGTTAGGGGGGCCATTGTCCCTAAAAACCCTAACCCTAATGTAGGAAGAATCTAAAGAGTTAACCTAATAGCCAAAAGTCTCCAGGCCATGTGGGGGTACAAATAGGCGCAGACAGGAATTTCTCTTTAGAACAAGGAAGGACGATAGAAGAAATCTAAAAGTTTTAACCTAATAATCTATAGCAGTCTGGGGAGACTGTTGGGGGGCCATTGTCCCAAAAACCCTAACCCTAATGTAGGAAGAATCTAAAGAGTGAACCTAATAGCCAAAAGTCTCCAGGCCATGTGGGGGGTACAAATAGGCGCAGACAGGAATTTCTCTTTAGAACAAGGAAGGACGATAGAAGGAATCTAAAAAGTTTTACAAATAGGCATAGGACTGGAACTTGTTTGGAACAAAAAGCAAAATAAAGGAGATTCTTGAATCAAGATTTTCCTAAAACCCTAGTGGCCGAAAGTCTCAAGGCCATGTGGGGGGCACAAACAGGCCTAGGTAGGGGATTCCCCCCTTTTTTGTAATTTAGGCAAAGGTCGATCGGTCCACCAGAAACATGCGCCGGCCAGTGCTTTTATATACCTAACCATTTCAGCCCGCCCTCTTTCCTAAACCCACACCTAAACCTGCCCCTAACCACTTAACCCTGCCCCCTACCTAACCCTAACCCCGCCCCCATACCTAAACCTAACCATTTAGCCCTGCCCTCCTACCTAACCAGGTGGGGACAGATAATAGGGGTCAGACCAAAAAAGAAGGGGACATAATAGGCTTTTGGTGGTATCTTTTACCGATACCACGTTTTTGGCAATGCCAAAAACGTGGTATCGGTAAAAGACTGAAAGACAAAACAATACACGAGGCTCATGGGTTGGTAGGGGAGAGATGGCACACCTCCGTCCCTGCCTTGGATTCTGGAGAAACGAGGGAGGAAGCGGAGACCCAAAATCTCTCTCCGCTCCTCCTCTCCCAGAAAACACAATGACTAATAGAGTTATGGTGCAGGCTTTGGTGCACACCATGACGGACGCTACAATCTCTGTCTGAAACATCCAGCCCCTTAGTAACAAAACCGACCAAAACAGCATGCACGATGACAGACCCACCGAACGATTGGTCTCCTATTAGAAAGGAGGACTCGGACAGTCATTCAGAGATTACCATAAATCTCCCTGCCTCCCCAAAAGAACAACGCACTCCTCGCGTTCGTCCCAACCCCTGTATCAGACAGGAACAAGACCTCATCCTTATCGAGGATCAAGGGAGTGCGAACGGGATAATCTCGGCTCACAAAGAGTCACCTTAAGCCCCGAAAAGTCACCAGCCTCAGGACAGCCACACAGGCTCGTTTAAGTGTCGAACTCAACACACCTTCTGGAGCACGACGTGACTCCCAGGAGGACGGACCGAATAGACACCTAAACACGTCCAGAAAAATGATAGAATGGAAGCTGAGTGTGCGAAAAAAATGGCTCGTTATCGGGGACTCCAATCTGTCCAAAATTCCACCTTTTAAGAATTCTGACCTCCAAATAGAAAGCTATCCAGGGGCCACGTTCAGACACATGGAGGCTGTGATCAATAAAAACGCAGTCTCCACTGACGTGGAACACGTCATCTTATCATTAGGGATTAACAGCCGGGCGCAGAACGCCAAAGACACTGCCATCAAACAGATGCAGGCGGCTTTAAGAGCGGCAAAAGAAAAATTTCCACTGGCAGAAATTTGGGTTCCAGAGTTGAACTTTTCAGGAATGCTCCCAACAAAGGAGCAGACACAATTGACCATCCTGAACGCCTATATTTCTGCCAATTTAAAACACATTCCGGCCCTGTCCAGATCTGAGTTTCACACTGAAAGTGACCATATACACTGGACGGTGGACACAGCCAGAAACATGCTCCGGCACTGGCTTCAACATTTAAAATAAATATCCCCACAAGCCTGTATGCGCAGGAGGGGCATCGAAACGTTGTAATCCTATCTAAAAAATTCCATATCACTCCCCCACAACTTTGCCTGCTCAACAGGGGTTTGACTTTTATTCCATCGGGTAGAACGAGCAGAAATGCTTCGAAATGCAGACGCGATACGACCTGCAACAATACCACAGGAGACTTAAATTGGCAGCCTATTTCCAAAATGAGACTGACTCAAATCCCCCTCCGTTCACACCCAAATCAGACTGGGTCCCACCCGCAGACAAACTACCCGCCGATCTCCGCACGTTATTCGAAAAGGATCTGGAATATCTTAAAAAACATTTTAGACCGTCCCAGGAAGAGCTTAACCTCACTCTGGAGGAAACGAACGCTCTAAAACAGTTAAAGGGCAATAAACAGATCGTCATTAAACCTGCAGACAAGGGCAGTGCGATAGTCATATGGGACCGAGAACAATATTTATGGGAGGGATATAGACAATTGAATGACCTAAAATATTACCAGAAATTGGATAGACCCATTTTTTAGACACTGTACCTATGGTTAAAAATATAACCCAAACCCTATATCAGAAAAAACACATCAACGCAAAACAAAAGTCCTACCTATTGGGTAACGCGGAACCTAGAAGCAGGAGGTTCTACATGCTCCCCAAAATACACAAAGACCCGACCAAATAGAGCAAACCTCACAAAATTCCCCCAGGAAGGCCTATAGTATCCGATTGCGGCAGTGAAACGTACTATACGGCAGAATTTTTAGATTTCTACTTAAATCCTCTTTCGACGGGCCACCCCAGCTATATAAAAGACACGTATGATTTTGTCCAGAAAGTCAAAAGACTAAAAATTCCCCAAAAGGCCATCCTGTTCACTATGGACGTGGATGGCCTTTACACAAACATCGACATCCAAGAGGGAATTCAGGCCATTAAAAATATTTTTCAAAAAACCCAGACACCTCCAGGCCCGACAAAGAACTCATCCAATTATTAGACATCAATTTAAATAGAAACGATTTTGAGTTCAATGGGGAATTTTTCCTGCAAGTTAAAGGCACGGCGATGGGCAAGAAGTTTGCCCCGGCCTACGCTAACATATTTATGGCAGAATGGGAGGCTTCGGCCTTATCCCGATGCCAAAAACAGCCCCTTCACTATTTTAGGTACCTAGATGATATCTGGGGAGTATGGACTCACTCTGAAGACGAGTTCATGGAATTTGTGGCGACACTAAATAACCATAACCCATCTATTAAATTAAAATCCACCACCAGTCACCTATCGGTAGACTTTCTGGACACCACAACTTACAAGGGTCCAGATTTCATTTCGTCGCACAAATTGGACATTAAAGTCTTCTTCAAAGAAACCGACACGCATGCCCTACTACATAAAAGCAGTTTTCACCCAAAACACACTTACTCAGGCCTCGTCAAGTCGCAACTCCTGAGGTTCCGTCGCATATGCACCCAGGAACGGGACTTCAGAGAAGCGACACGTAATCCTCTTCAAAGCTCCGGCCCAGAGGATATAACAGGTCCTTCTTGAGAAAGGTTTTTAAATCATACTTGACAAGCAGGGCCCAGGCGGTGGGGACCGGCGTCCCCTTTGTCCTGACTTACTCCTCGGCCGCTCTGAAACTGACCAAAGAGGTAAAGTCCAACTTCCAGAACATATTGGGACAGACACAAATATTGAAGAACCACAGAGTTATAGCAGCATTTAGAAAAAACAAAAGTTTACAAGACTATCTAATTAGAGCCAAACTCCATCCTCTTCACAACACGAAACCAAAACATCAGGGACAATATTTGGAACAAAAAGGATTCAGTACAAAACAAGTTTACAAAAGAGGTTTTCAGTACTTACCAATCAGGAACGGTACACTGTAAAAACTGCATTTACCTCATCACCTGCAAACAATGTGGAGCTCAATATGTGGGAGAGACGGGCAACACCATTCTGGTCAGAATGAGACAACATAAATACAACATTCTGAGAGGAAGAGAAAATAACACTTACCTGGTCCAACATTTCCTTAAACACGGATGGGAATCCTTCCGGTCACGGTCCTACAGGCCAACCCGCAGTGGTCCGTGCCCCAGAGAAAAAGAGCAGAGAGAATTTGGATCAATAAATTAGGCACTATATATCCCCAAGGCCTGAATGAGAAGTGAATCCAGTCGAGGGAGCGACATCGATGGCCTGTGCACACTGGTTAGCGCCTACCCTCCTTAACTAACACTTCCTAACCCCTTAACCTAACCCCTAAACTTAACCCCTTAACCTAACCCCTAAACTTAACCCCTAAACCTAACCCCTAAACCTAACCCCTAAACCTAACCCCTTAACCTAACCCCTTAACTCAACCCCTTAACCTAACCCCTAAACTTAACCCCTTAACCTATCCCCTAAACCTAACCCCTAAACCTAACCCCTAAACCTAACCCCTTAACCCAACCCCTAAACTCAACCCCTTAACCTAACCCCTTAACCTAACCCCTAAACCTAACCCTTAACCGCTAACCCTTACCCTAAACCTAACCACTTAACCCTGCCCTCATACCTAACCCTAACCACTTAACCCTGCCCCCAAACCTAACCCCGCCCCTAATCCTAACAACTTAACATTACACAAACCTACTTTGTTTTTTCTGGTTTCAATAGTCTTCGGGTGTGTAGAGGGTTGGAGGGGAGAATTGTTTTTAGAATTGTTTTTGTAGGAGGAATTTCGATGATATATGGAGGAATGTGTTTGGGGAGTATATATGCAGGATAGGTTGGTACTCTGGGGGTCTCCCAGAAATGTCTGTCTTGATAAATGGATGTTATAAGAAGGGAGGTAGGGGAGGTTGTATGTAGAAATAACTTTAGACAAGGGGATAAGCCAGACCCAAAAAAAAACACACTGAGGTTCTGGAAGAGAGGGGTAGTAATTGGACATTGTGACAGGCCTGGGACTGATCCCCTATGGCGGGCCTCCCCAGAGGAGGGTGTATAGTAAGAAAAGGCTGAAACACCTGAAGATTCTGGGGCTTGCTACTGATGAGGTGTCATTTATATTCCCCTTTAAAGAAATACTTTCTGGGGGGTAGTCTGAATGGGGGTCTTGGGATTATTTTTGGGGGTTTTTTCCCTTTAAAAAGCCTGTCTGTGACTTATCGCTAGGGCCATTTGGGGCTGTATATCGCTAAGACCATCTGGGGGGGTGTTGGATTAGGAAAAGATAGGGTTTAGTTTGTAATAAGGAAAAGTTGTGCATAAGAAACTCCCTGATTTCTCTTAATTATTCGTGGGATCATTATCCTTGAAAGATTAAGAACCTAGTTGCCGAAAGTCTCAAGGCCATCTGGGGGGTACAAATAAGCATAGGACTGGAACTTGTTTTGAACAAAAAGCAGAATAAAGGATGTTCTTGAATCAAGATTTTCCCAAAAAAACCCTAGTGGCCGAAAGTCTCAAGGCCATGTGGGGGGCACAAATAGGCACAGACAGGAATTTCTCATCGGATGTAATGTAGGAAAAATCTAAAGTGTTAACCTAATAGCCGAAAGTCTCAAGGCCATCTGGGGGGTACAAATAGGCACAGACAGGAATTTTTTTTAGAACAAGGATGGACGGTAGAAGAAATCTAAAAGTTTTAACCTAATAGCCAAAAGTCTCAAGGCCATCTGGGGGGTACAAATAGGCATAGGACTGGAACTTGTTTTGAACAAAAAGCAGAATAAAGGATGTTCTTGAATCAAGATTTTCCCAAAAAAACCCTAGTGGCCGAAAGTCTCAAGGCCATGTGGGGGGCACAAATAGGCCTAGGGAGGGGATTCCCCCTTCTTTGTAATTTAGGCAAAGGTCGATCGGTCCACCAGAAACATGACGGCCAGTGCTTTTCTTCGAGTCCCCTAAGTAAACTGTAGCAGTCTGGGGAGACTGTTATGGGGGGGCCGTTGTCCCTAACAACCTAACCCTAACCCTAACCACTTAACACTTGTGGGTAGCATGTAGTCACCATGGTGGTATGGTTTAGGTGCTCGTAATGGATGGTTGGATGAACTGTTGGTTTAGTCAGAAGTTTCTGCAGCCTCCAGTTGTCTTGGTAAGGATGATGTCTGTTTGGCTTGTGTAAACTTTTAGGGGGTTATCTCTGGTAGAAGCTTGATGCTTTGGCATCCGCCAGTCATAGCCTTCGAGATGAGATCCTTCTCAGTCTCTTCTCGGGCAGCCTGTGGATACCTTGCGGTGTTAACGACCAGGTTGGCTGGGTTGAGAATCACGTGAGTAAACTGCCCCCTTTGGTCCACTAGGACAAAGCACTTATGGGGGGGCAGCTTTTTTTACTGGTGAATAGCACCACCACTGCAACAGTACATTTTTGCACAACACGGCATTACACAAACCTACTTTGTTCTTTCTGGTTTCAATAGTCTTTGGGTGTGTAGTGGGTTGGAGGGGCAAGATTTTTTTGAAATTCTTGTAGGAGGAATTTCGATGATATCTGGAGGCTGAACAATTCATGGTGGAAAGTGATGGGACACACTGGAGGGCCTCCACGGCCAAAGCCATGTTGCAGCACTGGAAGACACATTTAAACTGTTAACTCTTTCCCCGCCAGCATTTTTAAAAAAAAGTTGCCAGCCACCGCCAGGGTTTTTGACGATTTTCGCTAAACTTTAATGGCCCGCAGAATATTTTCTTCCATGAATATATGAAGATGCTATATATCAAAATAAGGATCTGGGCCTCTGCTTTTAGGCAAAAAAACGATTTTATTTTATCTTCATTTGTTCTTTTTTTATTGCGACTTGAACAGAGGTAGGTTTTGTCAAAAAACAACATTTCAGACAAAAAGCTGAGAAAAAGGCATGTTTATGTCTGATATTTTGAGCTTCTCATACTCCACTTCATGTTTGAGACGATCGCAGTCTGTTTCTTTGATCAAAGAGTTGCGTACTCTTTCAAAACATGCGCAGGGGTCTTCCTTACCGTATAACACCTAAAACACGGAAACCCGGAAAATTCCGTGTTTGGCGGGGAAAGAGTTAATTTACGAGAGTCCAAAACAGGACCAGAATAAACTCATTGTGAACCTCTCAAAAAAATTCATATTATCTAAAGAACAACGTGTGGTTTTACTCAAAAGGCCTATCTTTTATTCCCACACCTACGGGAATCAAAACTCAAAAAATACAGTTATTAAAAGATATGCAAGCCTATCACCTCATAATTAAATTGGAGACTTTTTTTGAGGGTAAAAAGAATCAAAAACAAAAAATTCCCTTCATTGGAGCCTCTGACTGGACTCCAGCGTTATCCAGCCTACCTAAACAGATCACACAAATAACCAGAGCTGACAATTATGCATACAAACACCTAAATTGGGGCCTGAAAACACCAGAAAACCTAACAAGGGGAGAAAGAAAAGCTCTGCTAGAATTACAAAGAAATAGGGATATTATTATAAAACCTGCTGATAAGGGGAATGCAACTATTATTATGGATAAAACTCAGTATATTTGGGAAGGACAGAGACAGTTGGCAGTGAGAGAACACTATTGCACACTAGAGGGAGCCATATATCCACAAACTAGAATCATGGTAGAAGAGATATTAGATGAAATGCGTGATAAAAAAATAATTAGTGGGGCACAAAAAGAATACTTATTGGGAGAACACCCTCCCAGGCCCAGAAGATTTTATTTATTACCCAAGATCCATAAAGAGCCTGAAAAATGGAGTATTCCTGGAGAAATCTCTCCAGGAAGACCTATAGTATCCGACTGTAACAGTGAGACATATTTTACAGCTGAATATATAGAACCCTTTTTGAACCCCATATCTATACGTCATCCTAGTTACCTAAAGGATACTTATGATTTTATATCAAAAATTTAAAAATTAAAAATACCTAAAAATGCATTTCTCTTCACCATAGATATAGATAGCTTATATACAAATATAGAAACTGAGGTTGGCCTCAAAGCTGTTAAAAAGTTTATGGAAAAATACCCAGACCCCAAAAGACCAGATCATTATATACTGAAATTATTAGAAATCAATCTTACTAGAAATGACTTTGAATTTGATTCTAAATTCTATTTACAGACTATGGGGACAGCAATGGGCAAGAAATTTGCACCGTCATATGCAAATATATTTATGGCAGACTGGGAAGAATCAGCTTTGACCTCAGCTAGTAAGAAACCATATGCTTACTACAGGTTTCTGGATGACATATGGGGAGTATGGATATATTCTATAGAGGATTTTGTTACCTTCACTGACCATCTCAACACACACCAAAAGTCCATTAAAATCAAATATACATTTGACCCCAAGGAAGTCAATTTTCTGGATGTGGTCTCCTTCAAAGGTCCCACATTTTTTGAAACGGGCCTTCTTGACTTTAGAGTCTATTTCAAGGAGACGGACACGCATTCACTTTTACACAAAAGGAGCTTTCACCCTAAACACACATTTAAGGGAATCATAAAATCACAATTACTCAGATTTAAAAGAATCTGCACACAAGCGTCCTCCTTTTACTCAGCTGTACAAACCCTCTTTGGGGCCCTCAAACACAGGGGATACTCTCGTTCCTTTCTCAGAAGGATCCTGAAAACATTTGACCAGCCACAGGCCCCTCCTGTGGAAAACACAGGCCAGAGGGACAAAATACTCCCTCTTGTGGCCCATTTCTCACTACAAAGCACACAGCTGAATCTTGAACTCAAAGCCAACTTTCAAAAATTCATAGAACCTACTAACTATTTAAAAAGACATAAGCCAATAGCGGCATATAGGCGGAACACCAACTTGCTGGATAAATTAGTACAAAGCAAGATTTATACAGTGCCTGCCAAAGGCCGTATTGGCAAATGCAAATATTACACTCCAGCACAATTAGTAGTTAGTAGATTCTCCAAAAAAGTATTTCAACTTCCCAGGTCTCTGTCCCACGAAACTTGCAATTGTATTTACCTGTTGTACTGTACCAAATGCCACAAACAGTATGTCGGCCAGACAAGGAATGAACTAAGAGTACGCATATATCAGCACGCACATAACATCACACACAGAACAGAAAAATGCAGACACGTGGTACAACACTTTCTGTTGCATGGCCTGACGGCCTTGAGGGTCACAGGCTTGCAGGCCAACCCATCAACCCATCAGCCCCAAAACAGGCCCCTAACCCTAACCAGAATAACCCTGGGCAACACAGCCCTCCATAAAATAGCCCGCTCATGAACACTCCTGACACTCAATTAAATAAATAAATAAATATTATAAAATATTATACATTACCATCTATATTTCATCCT